>NW_025896054.1:2973139-2988139 GCF_002878395.1 Capsicum annuum
CATAGAGCATAGGTGAAACTGTGATGACAATTTATCACTTCCTTGTCTTGTGCTTATAGAATTGCCCTCTTTTCCCTCTATCCTTATTTGTATTTTGCTTTCAAAAAAACTATATGAGATTATTTAAGACACTTTAGATTCTGAGATTGTAAATTCCTCTTGTCAAGTTTAGAAGCTCTTGTATTGATACTATCAGGTCGTAGAATTTCTGTTTGAATATCGGTTGTCCATAGTTGTGAAATATTATTTTTATATATTGTGTTCACATATAGGGTCCAAGTTGAACGTTCTTACCAAGGTAACCCATTGCAATATCTCTGGGTTAAGGTATTGGCTTACCTACCGGTGGGATATGGTAGGTGCCATCATGACTCAGAAATTGGGTCGTGACGAATTAATATTAGAGCTAGGTTTCACCGATATTATTGATACAAGAGCAAGTGTCTAACAAAGTCATACAGATCGAAATGTTGACATTCATTTCCTAGCTTTGGGAGGCTATGTGACATTCTTAGGAGTCCTTTATTTTTTTCATCCATATCGTGCTAAGAGTCTTAGTTGGTTTGTAGTATATTTTCAATAACTCAAAATTGGTCATGGGGGTTAATTACGAGCTTAATTATCATCGTATATCGCGATTATCTTCAAGAAAAATGTAAGAATTTCTTGAATTCATGCCTGAATTTCTTCATTTGGACCCAAAACTCCAATTTAGCTTAGGGGTTGATTTTGTCCCAAAGTATGCTTAGTTTTCACCCATTCTTTGAGGATTATAATTCCTTGTTCACTCGTTTTTAAGATTTTAATCGTGCCTTTGAATAATGGTTCTTGGAGTTCTTGAACTAGGAACTTGGAATCTTGAATAAATTTGCAGAATTAATGGTGAACTTTGGAGGTTCTTGAAGTTGGATGTAGGAGCTTAGGGTTTTCTTTTTGAGGGAATTTGATGAAATATAATATATAATGCTTCTAATAGGATTTAATATAGGGTTTGGACGGATTTTGGGTGAGGGGGAATGACCAAAATGCCCCTAAAAAATCAAATAATTCTCAAATCTGTCCTTTGGTGGACTATTTTGATAGTCTGAAGTAGATCAACCATAACGTTTTGCTCTAATATCTAAATTGGATGAAACCAATTTCATTAGAAAGAAGACTCTCATATATTTCCGTTGATATATAGTATCTCACCCAGATCATTGTGTACGAGGAGTTATGAAAGTTTGAAGTTGACCCAAAAATTCACTTTTGATAAGCTGAAGTAGATTGACCATAACTTTTTGCTCCGATAGACAAATTGGATGAAACCAATTTCATTAGAAAGAGGACTCGTAGAGATTTCCATTGATATATAGTAGATCACCCAGATCATTATGTACAAGTATTTATAATCATTTAAAGTTGGAGAAAAAATATGTCAGGCCTCAATACTTTTTCCGGCACATTTTAATGTTCACTACTATTCACGGTTTGATTAGAATGTTCATAACTCGTCGCTCGGGTGTCCGTTTTGGATGATCCACATATCGTTGGAAAGCTTATTAGATACTCTACGCAATGGTCGGTCATAATCTAAGACATTCCACATGGAAAATTTATAATTCATTCTAGAAGACAGAACCCAACACATACTTACCATGATAAATTACATAGAATTTTTAGAAAAAGATATGAGAAACATAAAGTTACTAGAAAAACAGATAAAAATAAATATAGACAAATACATGGAAAATAAAGATATAAAATACACAGAATTTCTTAATAAAAATATGCAAGAATTACTAAGGTTAAAACAAATAACTACAAAATATTATAATAAAACCAATTTTAAAAGTCAATGAAAAGAAAAGAATTCTCATTTGGGGGTTTGGAAAATCATTTGAGGGAAGAAAAGTCAATGAAAATAAAGTGTTTCTTAAACTATGTTTTAATTTTTATTTAAATTTATGGAATGTTTAAAGACACATAATATTTAACTTCATATAGTAATACGATTATTAATAAAAGCAATAATTGATTCTAGCGAATAAAATGATAGACATTTATTTGCAATACATTAATTTGGATGTTATTGTTAAAACTTTATATATTAATACGAAGTTTTAGTTATTTAATTCAAAGTTTTAAAATATTTCTAGTAAAAATCAGAAAGTCTTTTCATTTCATTATTACTTTTTTTCTTTAGACGTATTTCACAATCTTCAAATGAAGTTGAAAATTATAAAATTTAGAATTTAAATTTTTGAGGCCACAAAATTTAGGAGATCTAGAGAAATAGTTTTATCAGTCATACCCTTGATCTACCCCTACCAGAGTCCTTTCCTTGTCTAAACTGTTCATCGCATATCAGTCTATTTTCGTGAATTTCAGAAAATCTATTTTGGTACCTAAACCTTTTTTCTGAAGGCTTGCTAACTACTCTGATATATGCAACAAGTGCATGATGCCTTTGTCGGAGCCACGGCAGCACTTCCTGTGAACGCTGAGCTTGAAGCGTCACAGGGAGTTAAATATGTTCAGCTTCTCCTAAACGAATGGGAAATCCATTCAAAAAAAAAAAAATTCTTTTTTTGTGAAAAATCCATTCAAAATTTATTAGACTTATCTGATGGATCTTCAAGAAAAATGGAGCAGTCGATGAATGTTAATGTTTGCCAACTTCATTCCCACAAGTTCTTCAAGATCTATATGGATTTTAGCACTTTAAATCAATTAAAATTTTATCTTATATAAATAAAGAATTTCTACAATTCTTCTACAAGAAACATACGGTTATTATTGTGCACATTGCGAGGAGTTGTCTACTTCCCTTCTCTGTATATTGTTTTAATCAATCAACAAATATTATACGGTATAGCAGAGTGTTCAAGCGATGCAACATCTTTCAAGGAATCATAACTACTCTGAGAAAGTGAATGTTGCTACCTAGCAACATGCTACAAATAGCTTCATGACTTTTTGGCGATTTTATAGAGTTTAAATTAAAATTAAGCATGTCGTATAAAATTTAATTTTTTTAATCCATTATTAAAATACTTTATAATAGATAAAAATTTATTCTTACTTTTATCCCTTCCTAATTAAATATTATCTGATATTCTTTTCTCTCTAACTTGGTGTTCTTCCAACTACCATTTGTGGGGTTTCGGAGAGTATCAAGATGAAGAAGTTGAAAGATGAACTTTTAATTCACATATTAAAAAGAAGTGCCAAATTTTCTATTTCATATTATTTGACAATCTTTTAAGAATTGTGGTAGTATATTTCAAAAAATATTAAATAAAATATCATTTTCTAAATTTACATGTTTAAACAAAATATAATAATTTTAATTCAGAATGAAGACAATGAAACTATGATAATTTTCATAAAATATTTTATAAAATATACTCTTTAAATAAATTAAATATATTTTTAAGTTAATTCATTATTGCTTTGTCTACTTACAATTGTGCAAGCTAGGTGTGAAAAAAAATCTTGGTATGTGAGGGTAGGGAGCGCTACCCACCCACCCATCCACCCAGCAATGAGCTCTACTCAACGATAATCTGTAATTAGTTTGGTGCCATTTGGGTTCTATATTGATTGGGAAATCAAAAATAAATAAAATTATTATGCATACAATGATATTGAGGATCTTCAAATATTTATTATAATATTCAAATTGATAATATTCACGTTATACACACGTACACTAATATATATATATATATATATATATATATGTGTGTGTGTGTGTGTGTGTGTGTGTGTGTGTTTGTGTGTGTGTGTGTTTGTGTGTGTACCTGCTTGAGAAGATTTGGTAAAAGAGACACCCTAAAAACATAATTGAAAACAGACACGATTTTCTTTCTTAATTTATTTTTTAGGGTTTGGAGAAAATTTGTGGGTCATGGTCCATTAGTAAATTTTAAAAAGTTATTTTCACCCCTTATGTATTTCTGAAATACATTTTACTCTCATTTTTTCGGTATAAATTCTATCTTCATTAGTTATAATATTACAAATAGTCGTGCATCCTCTATTGTTTCTTGATGAATGTTATAGGAAGAATTAGAATAATATGTTGCCCAACCTCAACATTAGTATCCTCATTTTCTGTAGCATGAGATCTTTAAAACGCGAATAACAATAATATTCGAAGTGAGAGAATATGACAAATCTGAAAATAGAAATGTATGAAAACACAATGAAATATTTTGTATCTGCTTCTACTATAGACATAAAACCTCGTGCATAGTTATCAGTGCGTAATTATTTATTAAAAACAAATGTTTTCATCTGTAGAGTTGTAAAATTTTTGCCTTGAATTCTCGCCGGCGCGATGTCTTCAAGATAGCAGGATTATCTCAATGATAAATATAAATCTTTTTAAATTTTTGAGATGACTGGGACATTTTTTGCGTTGAAATGAAAAGAAAAATGGATAAAGACAAGAATATGAAAGAGTTCAAGGGGTCCAATTCATTTATATAATAAGGCTGGCAGAAATGTGACGATTGGAGGTCTGTACTTTTTTATCGTTGACACACAAGTATAGATCATACTAATGATTTATCATGTACGTAAAGAGTGATCTAGATGTTGTGGTTTATAATCAATCTTTGTGATTTGGTGTTAGACCCTCTCCTTGTACGACATAAAAGGACGATAATATATATATATATGGTCCATGATTTTGGCTTAGTTGGTATAGTTATTTTATCTTCTTTTAATTCTTTTTGAGGGATTATTTCTATCTTTTTTAGTTATTTTATTAATTCTTCTATATTTTTATCTTGACTGTCTATTTCTAAGGTTTCCTTTTCTAGAGTAGATTAGAAAGTATTAGCTATTGTATAAACTATAGGAATTTTAGAATATAAACAGCTAGAAAAAAGTATAGTAATAATACACCCTCTTTAGGATAAAGAAGAATAGTAGTATAAAAATAGATAATTTAAAGAAGCTAGAATATTTAGATCTAACAATCCCAGCTGAAAAGAAATATAGACGTTTTAAAGATAATTCTCTTATTACATGTAATTTTAACAACGGAGAACATACTTTACATGGAAAAAATCCACAATTAAATACTATTACAGATTTTATAATAAACCTAGGAGAAAAGACTCAACAAGAAAATACAAAAATATTAAAAACTCTAGATATATTAGAAGACCTGTAAAACAAACAAAAAAAATTGTTAGATAAAATAGAATTAAATTTTGATTTCTTAAAGAACCAACAAGCAGAATTAGAAAAGAAATTCAAAGATTTAATTAATAAAGACAAAGGTAATTTGGAAAATCTTGAAATAAGGCTAGTATTAAAAGAAGCACAAAAAGAAATTAATAAAATAAAAAATATAATACTCTCATGAATGATATACTCCAAGATAAACTTTATCTAACAATATTAAAAAAGGCAGCATAGATCCAATCAAATCCCGAAGGATTATCAGACCATCAACCACGGGAAAAGCAGACTCGTTAATCATAAAACAAAATAATATTATAACTTTGTTACTATTAGAACTGAATAAGAACCTAGAAAAAGAAACCCTAGAAAAAGACAGTCAAGATAAAAATATAGAAGAATTAATAGAACAACTAAAAAGATAGAAATAACCCCTCAAAAAGAATTAAAAGAAGCTAAAACTAACTATACCAACTAAGACAAAATCATGGACCTTTTTTCAGTATCCCCAAGTAGAAAAAGATCAAGTTTTACAAGACAAAGATCAAGTTTTATCCAAAATAGTTTAATAAATAATGTGCTATCAAAAATAATAAATAAACCCAGAATGACTTCAAGACAACAGTTAGAAGAAGTAATAGACGTAGATAAAGAAATACAATTAATCGAACAAAATAAATTAAAACTATTAAATGCTAAAACATTATATAATGAAGAAATATTTTCAAAAGCACAACTATATAGGCATTATAGAGAAGAACGGATATGTGTTATTGGAGAAAATAGTTGTAGCATAAATTTAATAAGCTTATACTCTTTAAAAGAAATCATGAAATTAGATATGAATCTTATGCATATGGGATTAATAGTAATTGACATAAAAGGTTTAACTAGAAAAAAATTTAGGAACTAAAGTATTAATCACAATATATGATAATAGATGGTCAAACACAGAAAGATCTATAATAGGAATAACTGAAGTACACATGACTAATAATGGAGGACTTTTTTATTGTAGTCCAAATTATATGATAAATACCGTAGAATTGGGAAAGCATGTTAAAATAGGTGTACAAACTAAAGGATATGAAGAAATGAATAATGGAAATAATTTACTTAAATGTGTAGGTTTTATAGGAAAACTTGCCACTAATAGTAGTATAAAGTTTAATCTAAAGATAGATGATGTAGTAAGTTTAATGGGAAATAAAGGTATTGAATTACTAAAACCCCTAAAAATAAACTTAGAAAAATACGCAGGATTAGAATGGAATTTAGAAATATTTATTAAAAAAGAAATACTAAAGTCAACCGATCATTTAATGTATATAAACAGTAAAGAAAAAGCTTCAGTAAGATTAACAGACTACCAATAGACAAATGAAAAAGAAACTGGTGAAGAAATTGAAGAATGTGAAAAATACTAATTTTATGAACATAGAAATATTAGAAGAAGGTTTTGAAGTAAATAAAGCTATAATAAAAGCAGAAGTCCTATATGAAATAAATAGCAATAGCGTATTTAAATGTACAGGTTGTAAATTAGGGAATTAAAACTTGAAGAAATGAAAGAACATTTTATAAAATGTGAATTAAGAATACATAATTATGGTTATACACGTAAAGTGGAACTAAAAGGTGAAGACGAATAATCAAATTATAGTATAGAAGAAAGTATAAAGGAATTTATGGAAAGCTCAATAAGTTCCTCAAGCCCTTTCCAAAGAACAACCGGTATGCAAAACGTACCATTAACAATAGAAAATTCACCAAGACATAGAGTATTTAGAAGAAACCCAAACACTCTCACAGAACAAGACATAAAACCTAGAGGAAAAAGAATGTCAATAGAAGAACCTATTAAATTACAAGAAAGAAGTAATAAAGGAAAAATTTTAAACTTGCCAGCCTATGACCCTCAGGCATGGAATCATGTAATAGACATATGGAAAAATGTAGTTGTAGCAGACTACATACAACATATACAAAGTAATCAAGAACCAGATGCGTAAATTATGTATAGATATTTAGAAACATTTCTAGGAGAAAATACTAAAGCACTTTGGGAAGCTTATAAAATAATATTCCCACAATACTTTCAAGAATTAGTAGAACTAGGCTCAAATCCATACAATTTTGTAAATAAAGTACATACTCTACTAACAGGCCAAGATCCCAATAGTGGATTAGTAGTATTACAACAAAGAGCTTTAAAATATTTAGAACAATTAAGTATTAATCATTGGTCAAGAATTAAAGAATTTTTAAATGATTACTTTTATTATTGTACAATTAGTGGAAACTCATTTGATCAGACTCTAGGAGCTAGATTATTTAATAAATTACCAGGAGCTTTAGGAAGAGAGGTAGAAGAAAAATGGTTTAAAAGAGAAAGAGTAATACAAATCCCAAACAACCCATGATCAATAGGACAAAGAATACAACATGTAATGGAATGTTACAAGAAAAATGTACAAATATACAGATACAAAAAATGATTAAAAAGAAGTGATACAGATTTTTGTAAGACCATATATACTACTCAACATTATGACCAAGATTATAAAAAGACTATCACCCTAAGAAGAAATATTACTTGAGGAGATCAAATACGAGAAAACCATACTTAGATAAGAATAAACATGTGAGAAAATATAACTCTGGTAGAACCTATAAGAATAAATTAGAATGTTTTACTTGTGGAAGTATAGAGCATTTAGCAAACACTTGTCCAAAAAGAAATAATAATAGATCTAGAAATGCACAATTAATAGAGGATGTGAATGAGAATTTGATAAATGTAGATGAATATATGTCAGATAATGAAAGTATATACTCTATCGAAAGTATGGAAGTTTTTGAAGAAGAAAAGGATAATTCTGATTCTTCAGACTCTGGAGAAGACGAATTTATAAATGAAATAGGACTAGAAGGAACAACACAGACTATCACTTAGTCAATAATACAGACTATCACTTAGTCACACACTATTATGATTTAGTAAATCTGATAGAAGAATGTAAACACAAATTTGAAGAAATAAAAAGATTAGACAGTAATCAATGTTGTTTTTGTAAATGGTTTTCATATAAAAATAAAAGGGCAAAATGCAGGAAATGTTACAAGGAAGCATGCATAAAATGTATAGAGAAAGCATCAGAAATCTTAGAAACTCCGAAATCAACCTGTAATTTAAATAAATTTTACAACAAGGAACCAATAATCAGAACAACAGAAGATAGAATATTAGAATTAAAAGAAAGACCAAAAAGATTAGAGATAAGAATATACAGTAAAGATATAATTAAGGAAGAAGACTTAGTAGAGGTAGAATTATTAAATACATCTATTGAAAATAATAAAGTTAAAAAATCTATGAATGTACCATTTGAAGGAATGGTATGTAATGAAGAAAAGAAAATTAGTACAGTCAAGGTTCTAGAGAGAATAAAAATTTGAGACCATGAGTTCGAGACTTTAGCTATAGTTGATTCAAGATGTACAAGGAGCATTTTAAATAGTAGAATTTTACTAGCAAAATTAATTAAAATTTTCCAAAACCTCAAGAATCCATGCAAATGGACGGAACATACAATACCTATATAACTATATACCAAAAGCAAAAATAAGTTTTATTAATACTTGTGAAAAATTCTACCAACCATCATATATACTTAGTGAAATACTAGTTAGAGATTTAAACATAAAAGCAGACTTTGTGTTAGGATTAGATTTTATGGTACAAAATAATGGAGGATGTCTAGTTACAAAAAATTAGGTAATATTCGTTAGTAATATCACTGACTCGCCAGTACAGACACAATCTACTTTAACTAAATATTGCCTTCTAAAGGATAAGCCAGAGGAAAGCTTAGATAACCATATAAAATCCAAAATATCACTAGAATGTGATAAAGGAGAAAATTGTACATGTAATGATAATAAAAAGGCAACAATGTATGAAGAATTATAAGATTTATTAGTAGTACAAGAAATAGAAAAAGATCATACTTTAATAGAAATGGATACAGAATTATACAATTTTAAGAAAGGTATACAACAGATAGGAATAATAAAAGAACAAAAAGACTTAGAGAAAATAATACAAATCCTAGATAAGCTAGAAATAATTGGAGAAAAACCCTTGCAACATTGGGACTCCAATCAAATTACCTGCAAATTAGAAATAATTAATCCAGAATATACTATAAAAACAGCATCTATAGAAGCTACAAATGAAGACCTTAAAGACTTTGAAATACAAATAAAAGAGCTACTAGAATTAGGAATAATTAGAAGATCTGTCTCAAGACATAGGTCAGCAGCTTTCATAGTAAGAAACCATAGTGAAATAGTGAGAGGAAAAGCTAGAATGGTAATCTATAATATATTAAAAATGTGAAGACCCTTAGAAAAGTGATTTGAAATTTTTACCCTTTATTAAAAAACCCTTCTTTAGATAAAACTGTCTTTTCACTATTTTTTTAATTTATTATTTAATTATATTTTATTATATTAACTAGACTTCCTAAAATATATGGGACTCCTAAAATATATGGTAGGAGAATTAATTAATATTTTCCTTTCTACTAGACTTCCTAAAATATATGGACTCCTAAAATATATGGTAGGAGAATTAATTAATATTTCTCTTTCTAATTTTCAGTTAGAAAAATACTCCTAAAATAGATAGGACTCTATTCAAGAAATACTTCTATAAATATTGAGATGTATGTTAAACTAAAGAACAAATCGGTTTGCCTATTGGGAGAATATGATTGATGGTCATCTAACTTGATTCGATTTCATGTCCAGATGGTGGATGCTTGATTTCCTAACCCACAACCTCTTCAATGTTTTTTGTCAGCATAATAGAATTCAACATATGTATATATATATATATATATATATATATATATATATATATTCTTTATTTTCATCCAAAATCATTCTTTATGGTCAAAATTTTTGCTCAAACAAGAATTAGTTGGATCAAAATTGAAGCTTTGAGATCACTATTATATATATTTTTTATACTTTACAGGTCGTAGATAAATGTCGGTTGGCTTTGAAGAATTTCTTGAGTAAAAGTTAGGTTTAATTGTATTGTTTTAATATATTTATTATCCTATTATTTTAGTTTAATTTATAGATGCTAGATAAATGTGGGTCGACTTTGAAATTTTTTTAGGTAAAAGTTAGGTTTAATTGAATTATCATAATATCTCTATTAGTTTGTGTAACACCCCGATTTCCTGAACCGGAATGCTACACGATGCTCATGACCCCAAGGGACCACAAGCTAACCCATGACTGATATTTGTACCTGTATACTGCAAATCATAATATAATAATGTGGAATACATGAAACTATAAGGCCATAAGGTTCAATTGAATACAATCAGGTGGGCGAAAATACTCAAAACAACTAAATCTGGACGTAAATCTGAAAGTAAATCCGAAAGCCTCTAAACTGTCTTAATAAGGAGTTGAAGGAACATGTCTCCAACTAGCTCCATAAAACTAAACTGAAGAATAAATAAATGAATCAAATCATATTGTTCTCGAATTAATGAGGACTCACTGTGTCTCTGCGACTGGAATGCTACCGCTACAAGTACCCCCAGGACTCGATGGAAGGAAACTGATGCACATGACTGACTTGATCATAAGAGTAGAGTCCATAATTTATAATATGATAAGTAGGGATCTCATACTATGCATGGTTATCAACAATGTATTGCATGGAAAGAATTTCGTATCACATGGAAGTACTTGCACAATCTTAATATCATGTTCGTTGCATAATCATATTGGCAACACATACTAGTAGCATGGAAGTTCATGTGGGTTGCATGGTTATCATACATCTTGTTCATAAGTAGAATTTGCAAGTAAACATAGCATAATCTCTTAAGAATAGTTCATGGGTATTCCAACAACATTTACAAGGCACATTAACAACATAGAAGTCATTGAAACGTAAGGGCATATCATGAATCCTTTACTTAGTCAAAATTTAACAATATTGCATGATTTCTAGCTCCTTAGGCATTTTATCAAACACCTTACATGCAAATCTTAAGCATAGGTGAATTCATCAAACTATACATCATGAACAACCAAATTTACATGTTTCCAACTCATATGATATCATGAATTCACAAAAACATATAAAGATTCCATCTTGGGAATCACCCAATATCAACAACATGATCATCAACACCCAATAATATAAAAATCATACTTTATAATGAAAAAGAGAAAAACAAACAAGTATCAACATGGGTATGATCTTATCACCACAATCAACCAAGCTTTTGTATTTTAAAGATTGATTCTTGAACTCCACGGATGAAAGAAATCCGTGGATGAACACTACGCATACCTTAGAAGGAAAATTCTTGATGATTGACGGAGGAATTTCCTTGAAATTGGATCTTCAAGCTTAATTATGCAACCCTAGTTGCTTTTCTCCTTTAGTGCTCTTGGATGATGAGCTTCGAGATGAAAATAGGGTTGCAGTATGTTTAGAAGCTATATATTTCGTAGGGTTAAGTCTAGGGACGTGTTAAGAGTATTTAAAGACTTAATTACCTTTAAAATAACTCAAGACGGAGTGTTTTTGACACCTAGAATTTACTTAGGCGGCACCCAAGTGATCGCTTATGCTTGGGTTGGGCGGCGCCTAACCAATCGCCCATGCTTGGGTTGGGCGGCGCCTAACCAATCGCCTATGCTTACTGTCTCTCACGAAAATTAGCATAACTATTCGCTCGGGTATTGGATTAAGGCGGAATTGGTATCGTTGGAAAGCTAATTCGATTACCTACAATTTGATGGGTCTAAATCAGCCAAAATACCACATTAACATCGAGTTACACTCATTCAAAGATGACCCTTGCAAAATCAAACACTAAAACTTGATGGATTCAAAAACTCTTAGCTTGTATTACCTTGAGTGACTCATATAAACATGATTAATGCATCATAAGCTATCCTATCTCTAGGATATTCGTTGTAAGTCATGTACTCAAGTATGAATCACAGGATAGGAGATTTCATACGTAGGAATACTTATTCACTTCCTAGCTTAGAAACATGTGGGGTATTACAGTTTGTTATTTTGTGGTAGTTTATAGTGCGTAGATGAATCTCGATCGGCTTTGAGAAATTTTTGTATGTAAAATTTAAGTTTAATTGTATTGTTTTGATATCACCTTTATCGTATTATTTTGTCGCAGTTTATAGGTGATATATAAATGTTGGTCGGCTTTAAGAAATTTTCTTATGTAAAGGTTAGGTTTAGTTGTATTATTTTGATATCTCTATTATCATATTATCTTGTTATTGTTTACAGGTGGTAGATGAGTGTCAGGCGACTTTGAAAAAAAATTTGTGTGCAAAGATTAGATTTAATTGTATTATTTTGATGTTGATGAATGTCGATCGACTTTTAAAAATATTTTCAATAAAGATTAGGTTTAATAAATAAATTCTCCATTTTTACATACTCAAAAGATGTTAAATTTAATCATTATATTCATCTTTATTATTTAAATAAATATCCTATTTAATGTAATGTTCGAACTCATTAAAATGAGGTACACGCGCAAGGCGTGTACATCTAAACTAGTAAATTACAAAAGACTAAATGATAATACTATAATGGATGGATATAAGTTACCAGACAAAAAAGAATTGATAAATAGAATACAAGGAAGAAAAATATTTAGTAAATTTGATTGTAAATATGGATATTGGCAGATTAAAATGCATGAATATAGTATAGAATGGACAGCTTTCACATGTCCAGAAGGATATTTTGAATGGTTGGTCATGTCGTTTGGATTAAAGATGGCTCCTCCAATTTTTTAAAGAAAAATGGATAGTATTTTTAGAGACTATAAAAATTTTGTATTAGTTTACGTAGATGATATTTTAGTTTTTAGTAATAATATGAGAGAACATCTAGGACATTTACAACAATTTTTAAATTATTTGTAGATAATGGAATAATAATAAGTAGAAAGAAAATGGAATTATGTAAAAATAGTATTAATTTTTTAGGAGTAGTTATTGGAGATGGTAGAATAAAATTACAACCACACATAGCTAAAAAAGTTTTAAAAACGCCAGATAAATTAGACAAGACTAAGGATTTACAAAAATTTTTAGGACTCTTAAATTATGCTGGAGCTTTCATCAAAGATTTAGGAAAATAGCAGGACCACTATACTCTAAAACAGGATCGACAGGTCAAAAATCCTTTATTACTGAAGACATAAAATTAGTCCAACAACTTAAAAGCATGATGCAAGACATTCCAAACTTAACATTACCATTAGAAACAGATTATTTAATAGTCGAGACAGATGGAAGCCTTCAAGGATGGGAAGCAGTATTAAAAGCAAAACCTAACAAATATAGTGACAAAAAGGATGAAAAAATTTGTGCTTATTCAAGTGGAAAGTATAATGAAAAAGGAAAATTAAATAGCATAGATGCGGAGACACTAGCAGTAATTTATGATTTAAATAGTTTTAAACTTTATATATTAAAGAAGCCCGAAATACTAGTAAGAACAAACTGCGAAGCTATAGTAAATTTTTATTAGAAAATAAAATATAAGAATAGTAGTAAAAGGAGATGGTTGAATTTCCTAGATGCTACTTCAATCTATAATATTGTTTTAGAACATATTAAAGGAAAAGATAATAACTTAGCAGATCAATTAAGTAGATTAATTAAAGAAGACAACTAACGATTTTTGTTTCAGTATGAATACAGGAAAGGAAAAGGCAAGGCAGAAGCCTCATCATCCCAAGACTATCTAAAGACACTAATGAGTAACACTCGTTTCAGAACACTTACGATGCTAGAACAGCCAAAATTAGATAGAATAATTTTTGGACCTCACAACTTGGTATGTTAGGAACCATCCAACTTAACTTTCAAACGAAAGCCAGACGAACAAGTGGATAAGCCACAGATATGTACACTAGACAATTTAGGGATAGCTTATAATAAAAGTGACATTAATCATTTTATTTCAGTTCTAAATGCATTAAGTTACTATTTTACTGAGAATAATACTACTCTAAAGTTTAAATTCTATGTTGTTCTCAGAGGACAGCAGCAAGGAGTGTTCAGACTTGGATAGAGGTAATGGATGCCATAAAAGATTATAGAACACCTCTTTATAAAGGCTTTTATGATCTCTTAGGAACTCTAGACTATGCCCGAAGAAATCTGGGACCAAATTATTTTAGTACTCTAGCTTTAAGACCAGAAACACAAAAAATTCCTCAATATAATATTAACAAAAACACAGACAAAATTATATTTGTGATCATTGTTCCTCTATGATCGGAGCTTTTCAAAGACTGAATCAAGCTAATGAAGTTTTGAAATAATATAATGAAAACCTTATAAAAGAAAAAGGAAAGATGTTAGAAAATATAAGAATTTTACAAGACCGTATAAAAATCCTTCATTTTGAAATTTCACAATAGACTCAGCCAATTTATGAGACCCAGCCAAAGAGTTCTCCATCTTCTTTAAAAATGGAAAAACCCACTGTATCGGGTAATGATACATCTATTCCAGCTCAAACGGTAGCTGGTAAAGACTTCTCAAATCCGTTAATGGGTGTGCATTCCCCAATGAATGCAGCAAGACCCATTGTATCGGGTAATGATACATCTAGTCCAGCTCAAACGGTATCTGGTAAAGACTCATCAAATCCGTTGATGGCAGACACTTTGCCAAAAAATGTAGGGAGAATATTCCCAACTAGTTTTAAAATCACAAGTACTCAGA
>NW_025896054.1:2991961-3044337 GCF_002878395.1 Capsicum annuum
TATATATATATATATATATATATATATATATATATATATATATATACTCTTTAATGACATGATATCATAATTCCTTTTGTAAGTATATGTTGGATATTTTTTTTCATTTGTTCTTTAAATTTATAAAGAGTAAAAATAAGAGTGAAAAAAAACATGTGATCTTTGATGAGTAGAGCGTATATTTTGAGATTTTGCAATAGAACATGAGTCAGAAAAGAGAGAAATTTATTCTAAATTTGATTTAATTAGAAAAAAAAATAGCAGGAAATGAATATGGAAGATAATATTTACATAATGAGTAGTTATTTTATTTATTTTGTGGTAAAAAATTTATTGTATCACTCTCTGTGTCAGCCTACACCTATAATTTTTTTAATCTTTTATCTTTTTTTAAGAAACGTAATTTTATTTCTTTTTCTTTAAAAGTAAATTTTCTAGCTTTTATATTTATGAGTTATTATAGGTAATAATTTTTTTTTAAAATTTCAATTTCACAGCTTTTCTGCATTAGTGGATGGATTGTATTATTTTCAAATTTTTATCTTTTTAATTTTTAGATTTTTGTGATTATGGATGTAAAAAATTTTAATTGATCTTTTTTGTTTTGTTTCAGTTATATGCACTCAAGAAATGTGTTGAAGCTAACAATCAAGTAGCACGATATTATAATTTTATTTTATTTTTCTACTTTGTATTTCTTTCTTCTTCGTTTTTTCAATTAAGTCTATAAATTTCATGCACTTGATGGTTCTATTTTATACACATTTACATAGTCAGCATTCTCATTTTTTAAGAATAAAATTATATTTTTAATTTTTAATTAAATATTGAAATTAATGTCTACTTCACAAGATATATTTATAATTAAAATCATGTACATCTTTGTGACTTAGCATTTTTTTTTCTTTTATCTCCTTTTTTAATTTTATTTTGAAAATTTTATTGGTATATAATCTCAAGTAATTGGCACTTACATACCATTGAATTTACCTCTCTCTCTTCTTTATTAGCTTTAAAATTTTCACATTCATACCACCTATTTTCTTTTATTTTCTTAGTAACATTCATAACTCTAATCCTTCTCATATTTAAAATCCTCATATATTTAATTTAAAATTTTATGATATTTCTTCATTTTAATCTATATTAATATATATTTTCAGTCCCAAGAGATCATACTTAAAGTTATAGTTTCAATTCACATTTGAAATAGTAATATTGTTATAAACATTACTAAAAGGTGAAATGATTTTATAAATATATTGAATTGGGAGACCAAAAGTTTGACAGTTAAATATTGGTAACTTAAAAGGATAAAAGCCTGAGAGTTTAAAAATAAAAGAAAAGTCAATATACAAATATTTATTATGATTTTTTGAAGAAAATGTCATAAATATGTTTTTATTTTTCTTTGAATTGAATGCAAATAAACAAAAGGAGTATGGAAAAAAATTATAAAACGAGAATTGTAATTAATTGAATGAAATAAATAGGAATTATTAAGAAAAATGTCAAAATTGAGAAAAAATAAATAAATGTTATTCTTAGCTTTAGAAACATGTCACATTACCTCTCATAGATCTAGCTTTGTTATATAGATATGATCGACTTGCAGGAATGCGTATCGACAAAAGCTTAAGAATTTTTTTCAGACTGCGGGAAGCGCGGTCAAGTACATTAGTGACATTTTAATTATAGTGGGGATAAAACTTGTGTGTATATTATATATATATATATATATATATATATATATATTGGTAAAAAAGATAGTAAAAGAATTTTGATCTGTTGTGTTAGTTTGGAATACTAATCTTCTAATTATTTTGCTTATGCTCTTCAGAAATGACCCATCTGGTAAAAATTAATTTTTGACATTTTACTGGATAGTAAATCTCTTACGAAAATTAATAATAATATAAGCAATCGACTAGCTTAGAAATATGCTTATGTAGCCTACTTCTACGGCCTCCAATTGCATTTATCTTTTTTCTTATTTTTTGGACATTGGTCTTTTTATTTCACTATATAATAATAACACAATAATCTATTTTAAAGTATTTTTATTTTTCTTAAATAATTTATTTTATAAGTTATTTCTATAACTCATACCATTTCATATTGTCATAACTTCTATTCTAATAATGTCTATTAATTTTGTGTCTTTAACTCGCATATTATCTT
This sequence comes from Capsicum annuum, assembly GCF_002878395.1. Classification (NCBI taxonomy): domain Eukaryota; kingdom Viridiplantae; phylum Streptophyta; class Magnoliopsida; order Solanales; family Solanaceae; genus Capsicum; species Capsicum annuum. The sequence goes on from NW_025896054.1 coordinate 2,994,143, forward strand.
CTTATAACTCATACTCTTAATAATCTCCATTACTCAAGAAAATTAAGAGTTATAAATGAACAATGAATGGCCACCATATACAATATTTCAATGGGCAAAATTCACAAATAATATACTTAAGATCATAATTATGAGATTCATAGCAACACTTTCATAATTACTTAAGGTAGCAACTTGTATTTTATATTTTTACAAACTGTTGCTATAAAAATATAAATACAAATACAAATACAAATCAATTTACTGCCCATATTTAACTGAAATTTGTTGAGAGAAATATGGTATAATTACCCTTGAATTAAATGTGCAGATTTCTTTTCCATTTAAACCTCTTAAATCACATGATATCAGTTACTTGTTAATAACAGTAATCAAAATTTAAATTCCAGTTTCACAATAACGTGTTTATGCAAAAAAAATCAAAATCAATTGAAGCTTTTTCTATTCAATTTCTTCGAATTGAACAATCAGATTGAACTTCATCCATTACTATTATTGAATCAAATTCAAGTGTATCTTTTTCTGTTCAATTTATTCAAATTCAACGATCAATTTCATATTAAACTATTAATGTTGTTGAATCAAATTCAACTGTATTTTTTTTAGGATAATTTGTTTGAATTCAACCATCAGTTGCAAATTCAACAATCACTGTTTTTGAAGGTATTTGAGCATAGTATTTTTTTTTCTCATATGAATTTCATCCGATTTAATGAAATCAATAAAAAAATCATTATTAATTTTTTTTGAACCGTTAGAATTATTTTGTTCGAAATTTTTTTGATCCATTACTGATGCATCGTTCAAATTTTTTGTGTCGTTAGTAATTTTATTTTGAATAATTTGTAAACGAATTTAGAGTAAAAAATAATGCAATAGTAAATTGAATTGATAGAACAAAATAGTGATCGAAATCAATTTTTTAAGCTGATCAAATTCAATTTTTTTGGAGTTTTGATTGTCAAAATTTGAGAGTATATCTGTATTTCTGAAAAATTAGTTTATAGATATTTTGGATGTGTTCGATTATGGAGGTTGTTGCTTTGATTTTAGGACTAACGATGTAATACCCCGCATGTTTCTAAGTCAGGAAGTGAATAAGTATTCCTACGTATGAAATCTCCTACCCTGTGATTCATACTTGAGTACATGACTTACAAAGAATATTCTAGTGATAGGATAGCTTATGATGCATTAAGCATGTTCATATGACTCACTTAAGGTAATACAAGCTAAGAGTTTTTAAATCCATTAAGTTTTAGTGTTCGATTTTGAAAGGGTCATCTTTGAATGAGTATAACTTGAGTTTAATATGGTATTTTGGCTGATTTAGACCCACCAAATTGTAGAGAATCGAATTAGCTTTCCAACGATATCAATTTCGCCTTAATCCAATACCCAAGCGAAAAGTTATTCCCATTTTTGTGAGAGACAATAAGGATAGGCGATTGGTTAGGCGCCGCCCAACCCAAACATAGGCGATTGGTTAGGCGCCACCCAAACTAGCTTAGGCAATCACTTGGGCGCTGCCTAAGTCAGTTCCAGGTGCCAAAAACACTCTGTTTTGAGTTATTTTAAGGGTAATTAAGTCTTTTAACACTCCTTACACGTCCCTAAACTTAACCCTACGAAATATATAGATTCTAATCATATTACAACCCTATTATCATCTCAAAGCTCATCATCCAAGAGAACAAAAAGAGAAAAACAACTAGGGTTGCGTAACTAAGCTTGAAGATACAATTTCAAGGAAATTCCTCCGTAAATCATCAAGGATCTTCCTTCTAAGGTATGCGTGAGTTGATTTATGGATCCCTTTCATCCATAAAGATCAAAAACCCTTTTTTCATTATAAAGTATGATTTCTATATTGTTGGGTGTTGATGATCATGTTGTTGATATTCGGTGATTCCCAAGATGGAATCTTTATATGTTTTTTTTGAATTTCATGATATCATATGAGTTAGAAACATGTAAATTTGGTTGTTCATGATGTATAATTTGATGATTTCACCTATGCTTAATATGTGCATCTAAGGTGTTTGATAAAATGCCTAAGAAACTAGAAATCATGCAATATAGCTAAATTGTGACTAAGTGAAGGATTCATGATATGCCCTTACATTCTAATGACTTCTATGTTGATAATGTGCCTTGTAAATGTTGTTGGAATACTCATGAACTATTCTTATGAGATTATGCTATGTTTACTTGCAAATCCTACTTATGAACAAGATGTATGATAACCATGCAATCCACATGAACTTCCATGCTATTGGTATGTGTTGCCAATATAATTATGAAATAAACATAATATTAAGATTGTGCAAGTACTTCCATGTGATATGAAATCCTTTCCATGAAATACATTGTTGATAACCATGCTTAGTATGAGATCTCTACTTATGATATTCTAAATTATGGACTCTACTCTTATGATCAAGTCAGTCATGTGTGTCAGTTTCCTTCCATTGAGTCCTGGGGATACTTGTACCCGAAAACTATAGCTGTGTGCCTAGATCCATCTCATGTTTCACGATATCCGAACTCAATCTATGATTCCATAGACTTCAGTCAGTCATGTGACTCAGGAAAACCTCATGATCTTAGTCAGTTGTTAGATATCAGTAACATTCTGCCAGTCAACAAAATTCAGTAAGATTAAGTCATACACAGTCAGTTATTCATGCCTAGTCCCTCCAGATGGGAGTAGAGGTTAGCACCGAGTGAACCCAAGGATAGGAACTCATCTGCCAGTTCAGGGTATGATTCTTATTAGTCATCCTTGTGTTCTAGAACTACGTAGCTAGCATAGGTTGAGACATCTTAACCCGTCAGATTAGGGTTGATGAAGTGGCTTAACTCGTCAGTTTAGGGTTCCCACCGTTCTCATTGAGTACCCGCCAGATAAGGGTCACTCACAGGCTATCCTTACCCGTGGCACGGTATTGACACCCCTCCAGTCGGGGCAGAGATTGGACCCCAGCTTAGCCATAACGGCATACATGGGGCATGTCGGTTAAACACTACTTCCCAGAGTTTCAGTATAAGTCTCAGTAAAAGAAATCAGGTCGTTCTTCAGATTTTAGTATATACAGGACTGTCAAATACAGTTGTCCATGTTATCAGTTTCAGTATCAGTCATGACAGTTATCAGTAAACCATGTATTAGCTTACAGGTCATGCTATCACGTATTCACGGTCCCAGTTTCTATATATATGTGTTTGCACTCCCACGTTCATATTAGTCAGTCAGTTTTGTTCATGTATGAAACCCTTTATGTTCAGCCTACCTTCCTCGTATACTCAGTACTCCAGTTGTACTGATGCATTTGCGATATGGTGCTTTCTTTTCATGTTACACCATAGGTTCCGAGACACGAGCTCCAGCACAGTATTAGCGGTAGTATTCCAGTCGTAGAGACACAGTGAATCCTCATTGATTCAAGGACAATATGATTTGATTCATTTATTTATTTCTTCAGTTTATTTTTATAGAGTTAGTTGGAGACATATTCCTTCAACTCCTTATTCAGATAGTTTAGAGGCTTTCTGATTTATGTTCAGACTGAGTTGTTTTGGGTATTTTCACCCACATAATTGTATTCAGTTGAACCTTATGGCCTTACAGTTCTATGTATTCCGCATTATTATATCATGATTTGTATTATACAGGTACAGATATCAGTCATGGGTTAGCTTGTAGTCCCTCGGGGTCATGAGCACCATGTAGCATTCTGGTTCAGCAAATCGGGGTGTTAATAACTTGGTATTAGAGCCTAAGGTTCAATAGAGTCCTAGGAAGTATGAAAGCCATATCTAGTAGAGTCTTGTACATGGGTGTGTTGCGTGCCACATTTATGTGCGAGAGGCTATAAGATGTTTTAGGAACAGTCCCGTTTCTTCATTATTGATGACATGCTAGTGAGCATAATCACAAGTTAAACTCTCAGTTTAATCCATTCTTCTCTTATTCAGGACCATGGCCCCAAAGAGAAGAAACCATCCAGCTCCTCAGTTCGAAGATCCTTTGGACGAACATGTTTCCCATGCGGAGTTTAGAGCCGCATTTACCGCACTTGCTCAGTGTATGGCTGCACAGACTGAATGGCCACCAGTCATTCCGGCCAATCCATTGGCCAATCCCAAAGCATTTAGGGTTAGGGACTTCACCCGGATGAACCCTCCATTTTTCAATGGGTCTAAGTCTGATGAGGACCCTCAGGAGTTCATTGACCAAGTCCAGAAGGTCATTGACATCATGGGTGTTACTTCTATTGAGAGTGCTAAGTTAGCCTCCTACCAGTTACAGGATATTGCTTATGATTGGTACAAATAGTAGAAGTCTGAGAGGTTAGATGATACAGGCCCTATCGAGTGGGAGGAATTTGTCACAGCCTTCTTAGACAGATTATTTCCCCAAGAGCTGAGGGAAGCCAAAGTTCTTGAGTTCATCAACCTCAGGTAGGGAAATATGATGGTTAGGGAGTATTCTCTCAGATTTACTCAGCTAGCCAGGTATGCTCCTCATGTGGTTGTAGACAATAGAGATAAGATGAGCAAGTTCATGTCAGGGGTTAATGATAGCATGGTAAATGAGTGTAGGTCTGCGATGTTGATAGGTGATATGACCTTAGCCAGACCCATGACCCATGCCCAGAAAGTAGAAGAGCAGAAGTTTAAGACTAGGGAGAGACAGAACAAGAGAGTAAGGTCAGGTAATTTCAACTTTGCTCACCCCAAGTCAGATGGAGGAAATCGTTCACAGTTTCGCTCCAAGTCATCCGTTCCAGCTCGTTTCTCTGCCAGCACTCCAGTGCCAAAGTTCAGAGATGGCAATAGAGACAAAGTGCCAGGCCAGTGCCAAAGTGCAGAGTTGATAGTGATGTCTGTTTTGGTTGTGGAAAGCCAGGCCACAGGATTAGGGAGTGTCGGTAGTCAAGTCTTCAGGTTCAGCAAAATCATTCTACAGCTCAGTCAAGTCGCCCGAACCAGCAGGGTGCCATTTCCAGTGCTACCAGTGGGCAACGCCCAAACAGACTCTATGCTTTTCAGTCCTGGCAAGATCAGGTAAATTCTCCTGATGTCGTTACTGGAATATTATAGATTTTCCATGTTCATATTTTTGTTTTGCTAGACCCAGGTGAATCTTTGTCTTTTGTTACTCCATACATAGCAAGCGATTTCGGAATCAGTCCCGAAGTCCTATCAGAGTCCTTCTCCATCTATACCCCAGTGGGTAAAACTATCATAGCACGGCGGGTATATAGGAACTACCCGGTTATGATATCTCAGAAATCCACATCAGCAGATTTAGTGGAGTTAGAGATGACTGATTTTGATGTCATTCTCGGCATGGATTGTCTTCATTCTTGATATGCCATAGTCCATTGCAGAAATAGGATAGTTCAGTTTTAATTCCTGAATGAGCCCGTCCTAGAGTGGAAGGGTAACATTTCAGCATTCAGGGGTCAACTTGTTTCCTACCTTCGGGTAAGAAAAATGATTTCTAAGGGGTGTGTGTATTATCTCATGCATGTTAAAGATTCCAGTTCTGAATATCCCAGCCTCGAAATAGTCCCTGTTGTTAAAGAATACTCAGATATCTTTCCCGAAGATCTTTCAAGCATTTCTCCCAAAAGGGAAATAGACTTTCGCATAGACCTTCTTCCGGATACTCAACCTATTTCTATTCCGCCATACAGAATAGCACCAGAATAACTCAAGAAACTGAAAGATCAGTTGAAAGATCTCTTAGATAAGGGATTCATCAGCCCTAGCGTTTCCCCATGGGGTGCGCCAGTATTATTCGTACGCAAGAAAGACAGTTCTCTCAGGATGTGTATTGATTACCGTCAACTCAACAAGGTCACGGTCAAGAATAGATATCCTCTTCCCAAGATTGATGATCTATTCGACCAACTTCAAGGTGCCAGTTACTTCTCCAAGATAGACCTCAGATCAGGCTATCATCAACTCAGAGTTAGAAAATGTGACATTTCGAAGACAGCTTTCCGTACTCGGTATGGTCACTTTAAATTTTTAGTCATGTCATTTGGTCTTACTAATGCCCCTGCATATTTTATGGATTTGATGAATCGTGTGTTCAAGCAGTACTTGGACATGTTTGTTATAGTCTTTATAGATAATATTTTGATCTATTCTCGCACAGAGCGTGATTATGCAGACCATCTCAGGATTGTTCTTCAGACTCTCAGGGATCACCAGTTATTCGCTAAGTTCAGCAAGTGCGAATTTTGGCTAAGATCTGTAACATTTCTTGGCCATATTATTTTCGGTGATGGCATTAGAGTAGATCCTCAGAAAATCGAGCCTGTAAGAAACGGTCCCAGACCCGTATCTCCATCAGATATTAGGAGTTTCTTGGGTTTGGCTGGCTATTACAGATGGTTTGTTGAGGGATTTTTTTCTATTGCATCTCCCATGTCCAGATTGACTCAGAAGAAGATTAAGTTTCAGTGGTCAGATTCATACGAGAAGAGCTTTCAAGAGTTGAAGACTTGACTCACCTCAGCTCTAGTTCTAGCTATTCCAGATAGTTCAGATAGTTTTGTAGTCTATTGTGATGCATCCGGAGTGGGTTTAGGTTGTGTCCTCATGCAGCATGGTAAGGTCATAACCTACACCTCCAGATAGTTAAAGCTACATGAGAAGAATTATCCTACTCATAATCTTGAGTTAGCAGCGGTAGTTTTTGCCTTGAAGATTTGGAGGCATTATCTCTATGGAGTTCATGTAGAATTCTTCACAGACCATAAAAGCCTCCAGTATGTCTTTTCCCAGAAAGATCTCAATCTTCGCCAGAGAAGGTAGTTAGAGCTCTTGAAGGATTACGACATGAGTGTTCTTTATCATCCGGGCAAGGCCAATATTGTGGCCGACGCTCTCAGTCGACTCTCCATGGGTAGTATTTCTCACATTGAGGATAGTAAAAAAAAAAGATGGCTCAGGAGATCCATCAGCTTACCAGACTAGGCGTTCGCTTAGTCAATTCTTCAGAGGGTGGTGTATGTGTTCATAGTAGTTCAGAGTCATATCTAGTTTCCGAGGTGAAAGAGAAACAAGACAGGATCCTAGCCTTGTCAAGCTCAAAGAGTCAATTCAGAATCAGAAAGTCGAGGTTTTCTCCCAAGGGGGAGATGGTGTTCTTTGTTGTTAGGGTCGTCTATGTGTTCCAGGTGTAGATGAATTGAGGCAGCGAATTCTTGCAGAAGCGCATAGTGCGCGATACTCTATTTATCCAGGGGCCTCTAAGATGTAATGCAACATGCGAGAGATATATTAGTGGAGTGGGATAAAGAGAGATGTTGTAGAGTTTGTGGCTAAGTGCTCTACATATCAGCAGGTTAAGATAGAGCATCAGAAACTTAGTGGTTCCATGCAAGAGTTCACCATTCCTACTTAGAAGTGGGAAGAATTTAACATGGACTTCGTGACGGGTTTGCCTAGAACTCGTCATCAGCATGATTCAGACTGGGTCATTATAGATAGAATAACCAAGTCAGCTCATTTCCTTCCTGTTCGTACTTCTTATTCTGTCGAGGATTATGCCAAACTCTATATCAGGGAGTTAGTCAGGTTACAAGGTGTTCCACTATCTATCATCTCAGACATAGGTACCTAGTTCACTTCTCACTTTTGGAAAGTATTTTAAAAGGGTCTCGGTACCCAAGTCCATCTCAGTACAACATTTCATCCTCAGACAGATGGTCAAGCAGAGAGGACCATTCAGACTCTTAAAGATATTCTAAGGGCGTGTGCAATTGACTTCAAGGGAATTTAGGATGACCACTTGCCTTTGATTGAGTTTGCATATAACAATAGTTATCATTCTAGTATTCAGATGGCTCCATTCGAAGCTCTTTATGTTAGGAGATATAGATTTCTGATTGGTTGGTTCGAAGTTAGTGAGGCCTCAATCATAGGTCCTGACTTAGTATTCGACACCTTAGAGAATTTCAGTTGATTAGAGAGAGACTCCAGGCTGCTCAGAGCCGACAGAAGTCCTATGCAGATATTCGTAGAAAGGATCTCGAGTTCGAGCTCAAAGACTATGTCTATCTTAAGATCTCTCCCATGAAGGGAGTGAAGAGGTTCGTCAAGAAAGGGAAACTCAGTCCCTGTTATGTCGGTCCCTTCAGAATTCTTTGTCGCTTTGGCAAGGTAGCTTATGAGCTTGAGTTGCCTTCAGATCTAGCCTCAGTCCATCTAGTCTTCCATGTCTCTTAGCTAAAGAAGTGCATAGGTGACCCAGCAGTTGTTCTCCCTATTCAAAGCATCGACATTCAGAATAGCCTCTCCTATGAAGAGATTCCAGTCAAAATCTTAGATTATCAGACACGTAGATTGAGGAACAAAAAAGTCCCTCTAGACAAGCTTCTTTGGTGAAATCAGTCTCATGAGGGAGCTACTTGGGAAGCAGAAGCAGATATGCGTACCAAGTATCCTCACCTCTTCCCCGCCAATTTAGATCAAGCTCAAGGTAACAGTTCTACTTAATCTTATTCAGTTTCACATTCATGTTTCCAAGATAAACTTGGTACCTATTAACCTTTGCATACTCAGTCATGCATTCATGTGTCAGTTTTCCGTGCATCAGATATGCCCGAGTTCAGTATGTTTAGCATGTCAGTCATGAGATCAAGTTTCAGTTCTTCATGTTCAGTTCAAGTTCTATTATCTTGTATCCCTTCTTAGTAAATTCTCATTCGAGGACGAATGTCCCCAAGGGGGAGATATTGTAATACCCCATATATTTCTAAGAAGGAAGTCAATAAGTATTCCTACGTATGAAATCTCTTATTCTGTGATTCATACTTGAGTACATGACATACAATGAATATCCTAGTGATAGGATAGCTTATGATGCATTAAGCATGTTCATATGAGTCACTTAAGGTAATATAAGCTAAGAGTTTTTGAATCCATCAAGTTTTAGTGTTTGATTTTTCAAGGGTCATCTTTGAATGAGTATAACTTGAGTTTAATATGGTATTTTGGCTGATTTAGACCCACCAAATTGTAGAGAATCGAATTAGCTTTCCAACGATATCAATTTCGCCTTTATCCAATACCCGAGCGAAAAGTTATTCCCATTTTTGTGAGAGACAATAAGGATAGGCGATTGGTTAGGCGCCGCCCAACCCAAACATAGGCGATTGGTTAGGCGCCACCCAACCTAGCTTAGGCAATCACTTGGGCGCTGCCTAAGTCAGTTCCAGGTGCCAAAAACACTCTGTTTTGAGTTATTTTAAAGGTAATTAAGTCTTTTAACACTCCTTACACGTCCCTAAACTTAACCCTACGAAATATATAGCTTCTAATCATATTACAACCCTATTATCATCTCAAATCTCATCATCCAAGAGAACAAAAAGAGAAAAACAACTAGGGTTGCGTAACTAAGCTTGAAGATCCAATTTCAAGGAAATTCCTCCGTCAATCATCAAGGATCTTCCTTCTAAGGTATGCGTGAGTTGATTTATGGATCCTTTCATTCATAAAGCTCAAAAACCCTGTTTTTCATTCTAAAGTATGATTTCTATATTGTTGGGTGTTGACGATCATGTTTTTGATATTAGGTGATTCCTAAGATGGAATCTTTATATTTTTTTTTGAATTTCATGATATCATATGAGTTGGAAACATGTAAATTTGGTTGTTCATGATGTATAATTTGATGATTTCACCTATACTTAAGATGTGCATGTAAGGTGTTTGATAAAATGCCTAAGAAACTAGAAATCATACAATATAGCTAAATTGTGACTAAGTGAAGGATTCATGATATGCCCTTACGTTCCAATGACTTCTATGTTGATAATGTGCCTTGTAAATGTTGTTGGAATACTCATGAACTATTCTTATGAGATTATGCTATGCTTACTTGCAAATCCTACTTATGATCAAGATGTATGATAACCATGCAATCCACATGAACTTCCATGCTATTGGTATGTGTTGCCAATATGATTATGCAATGAACATGATATTAAGATTGTGCAAGTACTTACATGTGATATGAATTCCTTTCCATGCAATACATTGTTGATAACCATGCTTAGTATGAGATCCCTACTTATGATATTATAAATTATGGACTCTACTCTTATGATCAAGTCAGTCATGTGTGTCAGTTTCCTTCCATCGAGTCCTGGGGGTACTTGTACCCGAAAACTATAATTGTGTGCCTAGATCCATGTCATGTTTCACGATATTCGAACTTAAGCTATGATTCCATAGACTACAGTCAGTCATGTGACTCAGGAAAACCTCATGATCTTAGTCAGTTGTCAGATATCAGTAATATTCCGTCAGTCAATGGAATTCAGTAAGATTTAGTCATGCACAGTCAGTTTTTTATGTCCAGTCCCTCTAGATGGGAGTAGAGGTTAGCACCGAGTGAACCCAAGGATGGGAACTCACCCTCCAGTTCAAGGTGTGATTCTTAGTAGCCATCCTTGTGTTCCAGAACTACGTATCCAGCGTAGGTTGAGATATCTTAACCCTTCAAATATGGTTGATGAGGTGGCTTAACTCGTCAATTTAGGGTTCCCACCGTTCTTATTGAGTACCGGCCAGATAAGGGTCACTCACAGGCTATCCTTACCCGTGGCACGGTATTAACATCCCTCCAGTCGGAGTAGAGATTGGACCCCAGCTTAGCCATAACGGCATACATGGGGCATGTCGGTTAAACACTACTTCCTACAGTTTTAGTATCAGTCTCAGTAAAAAAAAACTCAGGGCGTTCTTCAAATTTTAGTATATATAGGACTGTCAGATATAGTTTTCCACGTTATCAATTTCAGTATCAGTCATGACAGTTATCAATAAACCATGTATTAGCTTACAGGTCATGCTATCACGTATTCACAGTCCCAGTTTTTATAGATGTGTGTTTGCACTCCCACGTTCATATTAGTCAGTCAGTGTTGTTCATGCATGAAACCCCTTATGTTTAGCCTATCTTCCTCGTATACTCAGTACTCCAGTTGTACTGATGCATTTGCGCTATGGTGCTTTCTTTTCATGTTACACCATAGGTTCCGAGACATGAGCTCCAGCCCATCAATAGCTGTAGCATTCCAGTCGCAGAGAAATAGTGTCCTCATTGATTCAAGGACAATATGATTTGATTCATTTATTTATTTCTTCAGGTTAGTTTTACCTAGCTAGTTAGAGACATGTTCCTTCAACTCCTTATTCAGATAGTTTAAAGGCTTTCAGATTTATGTTCAGATTGAGTTGTTTTGGGTATTTTCACCCACATGATTGTATTCAGTTGAACCTTATGGCCTTACAGTTCTATGTATTCTGCATTATTATATCATGATTTACAGTATACAGGTACAAATATCAGTCATGGGTTAGCTTGTGGTCCCTCGGGGTCATGAGCACGTGTAGCATTCCGATTCAGCGAATCGGGGTGTTACAAATGATAAACAAATAATGTGTAATTGTATTCTGGCCAGAAAATTTAATTGTGTTTGTATTTTAAGTTTAACAAGTATTTTGTAATTGTATTTTCTGCTGGAGTTTTTGTCTGTGTAAGTATATATTATTTATGTTTTTAACTGTATAATTATGTTTGAATTTTTTTTTGTGTAATTGTATATTGTAACTATTGACAGCTTTAATATATGTATTTTTTTGTAATTTAGGTGAAATAAGTTAGCAATGGCAAGCATTCCAGTTCTCATAAAGCATTCTAAAAGGTGGACGTATGAAAAAAACTACGAAGAGTACATTACTGATACAATATTGTTGAGCACGACAACATCATACAATGAACTACCCAATCTTTTGGAATCTTACATTCATGTGGATTTTAGCTGCAAACGTAGTTAAATTGAATATCAAATCACTGGTAATGCAAGACAAATACAAATACATAAGGATATAGGTTTAAAGTTGTTTATTTTGCAAAAAAAAAAAGATATACAAGAAATGTATTGTTCACTGTTGAGTTAATCAATGTTCTCTGTTATGAAGAAAAATACATATGCAGTAAATAATATGCCGTAATCAATGTTCACTATTAAATACATATGTAGTAATCTCTTTTATTAAACAAAAACATCTGCAGTAATTCATATGTATATTTGTGGGATTTGTTGGTATTAAATCTGTTATTATACTTATAAGTACAAAAATGCAGTAAACATCAAAAATACACATGCTGTTAGCAATATTTTTATTTGATTTTACAGTTGTATTTTATATAAAAACAAATATACATTTTACATCGTTTTGTAGCATATACATTTACATATTTGTGTTTGACCTTTTTTAATTTAAATTTTTAGAAATATTATTAGGTTGTACCAGCCACAGAGTATGTGTACACGATGCATGACAAAGAAAAGCATTTCATTATTTGCCTCAAGGAAAAAACATGCTCATGTAATGCATTTCAACTGGATGAGATATCATGTGAATGTGCTTGTGCGGTCTTGGATAGCAAGAATCTCCTCAAGGGGCCATATTGTTGTGATCTGTATAAGCCAAAAATAGTCTTGAAAACGTATAATGTTCCAATCTATCCTTTACCACAAAAGGATGACTGGACAATTCCAGATAGCATACTTGGTAAAATAGTGTTGCCTCCGAAGTATAAATGACCTCCTGGAAGACCTGGAAAGAAGAATAGTGAAAAATCGGGAAGGGATATGTTTGGAAAGAAGAACATCAGCTCATGCAGTGGTTATAGGTCTAAAGGTCACAATAGACATTCGTGTAGGAAACATCATAAATGATACATTTATTCTTCTGTATTCTTTCTTTATAATTTGTTTTACTCTTTTCATAATAATGAACACTTTTGTTAAATTTATTTTGTGACATTTATCTACCCTTTGCTATGATGTTTTATAAATGACTATTAGGTATACATAATTGTATTACTAAATTTGAAAGACAAAAACATATGCTTTTGTTGTGAAAATACATATGTTTTAGTGTATATGTATTTCAAATATTGTGAGCTATACATATTTGTAATATGAAATGCATATGCATTTCACATAATTATTTACAAAAAAATGTGTATTCAAAAATACTTTTGTAAAAAATACATTTGTCTAAATGTATTTGTTAAACTATATACTATAACAACACGTAGTAATCTATATAGTGTATGAACAGATAGTAAAATACATAGATGAAGCAGATTATGTTTTTGATATTATATGATGATACAGTAAATAGATATATAAAGCAACATATTATTTGAAATCAAATGAATGAAGAGTAAAATAGATATGTTGTTAACTGTATATGTATTTTGATGTTTAATCTGAAAACTGCATATGTATATATTGCAACTCTGCACAGTGCATATATATTTTTAAATTTAATCTGAACAATATACCAAATCATACTGAACACTGGAATAAAACACATACTATAAACATATAGAAAACATATTCAACATAAAAGACTAAAATGAATAACTTACATTCACTTTACAATTAGTAACTTTGATTCACTTCAAAACATAAAATAACTTTTAAAATTAATATCAACATCCAATTAAATTTTGTCACTACACGATGTAATAAAATCATCAATCACCAGACTTCAAATACTTCTGTGACACTTATTTTCTTGCTTTCCCTAACAGGCCTCAATGGTGCTTCGTCGTCACTTTGAGCGTTCATAAATTTCTTTTGGTGGTGGATCCTGAAAATCATCATCAGAATCAATTCAATGTTCATCATCAACTCCATCCTCCTCTGGTATTTCAAACTTTGACATTTCCCTTTGAGTTGGCTCAATGTTCTTAAATATAACCTAGGAATATAGAAAAAATATGTTAAAGTATCTGTTAAACAATTGTAACACAAATGTATATATGTAGACTATAAAATAAATATCTCATCAAAAATAAAGTCGTACCTATTACTGACACAAATACAAATGCGTCCATAACCACAAATGTATTTATATATTTCAACATTCCAATATAATGAAAATACATATCAATTATAATAAAAATACATATAGTCAAATACCTCTTCATGAGTAGTTCATATCTAAATGTATTTTTCCATACATGAAAGTTAGCAAATTCATTTAACATACAAATACAACTAAACATAGCAACTTTACAAAAAATACAAATAAATACATGTTAACCGAAAATGTATATTTAACCTATCATCTTCACAAATCAGTTTTACTGAAATTCCTAAATACATATCAATTGATCCGTAAATACATATTAGCTTCACAAAAAAATACATATTACCCAAATTGATAATAGCTTTACTAAAATCCCTAAATATATAATAGTAAATAAAAATACATATACAATGAAAAATACCTCTTCCTCCATGTCTTCTTCAGATTCATTAGCAGAAGAGTTCTCAACATCATCATCAACATTGCTCGACTCTGCAATTTCTTTTGCTTTTCTTTTTTTCTCATATTTTTTTATTTGTTTGTATTTTAGAGAAGGAATTTTTTTCAACCATTTTTTTTTAAATATTAGTCATCTTTGAAAAAATCCAACCAACAACAACAAAAAATCAATCCAAAATCATCTACAATATCTATTCAACTGTAATTATCCTCCATTAATCGCAACAAAACATAACTCAGTTCCAATTCTCATTCAAAATTTAATTTTTTTTCAACTATATCAACTCATAAAACATCACATTTCACTAAAAAACAAACAAAATAAAATTCGGCAAATCTGATCACCTTGATTCGCCGTTAACAACTACAAAAATCAAAACCTTAAAGATGAAGTGGAAAATTGTTTCCAATACAAAATTCTAAGAAAAAATATTGAGAAATTGATAACATACAATAACTGAATTAATTAGTTACCTGAAATTGTGAAACAATATCCTTATCAGATCGTGCAAAAGACTTACGAAGGCAAAAATTTTGAAAGAGAAAATCTGAGAAAAACGTGAAAAATGGAAAAGTAAAAAAGCAATTAAAGGAAAGAGAAAGATTTTAAGCGTGAAAATGGAACCTCAAACACGATAACTTCTGAGAGGCGGTAAGTGTGGTCCCCAACTTAAAATAATGCTAGGTTTACTACACAAGGTAATTCGTTAAAGTATTGCTATTTTTTATAATTTAAGTGTCAAGTATGCTACTCCCTGTAGTTTTTCCTATTTCAATTCTATATAAAAGGCCTTGTGTAGTTAATCTTGTGAGGTAAAATGTTACCCATTTCAGAAACATATAAAGAAGGAAATTATGTAATGTTGGAGACGGTTTTGAGTTTTGTTGATAATTAGGTGCAGAGAAATTATGAATATTTGTACAAGGATCTACTTGATTCAATTTTTCCATGCTATTTTGATCTTATTTTCTAATAGATTTCTTCATTATTTTGTTATTTTAAGCTATATATATAAATATGTATCGTATGGTTTTTCTTCTTGCCGACTTTTATTTTAGTGATGCAAATTGTAATATTCACATTGAGTTATTTGTAATATGAAGTTAATTTGTATATAGAAATGAAATAAAATTGTTATTAGAATGTATTTTAACTTATTGATAAAGAATATACTACCCATCATTAAAAATGTTAAATTGTTAATTTTTTCTTTTTTTATGAAACAAAAACATTCTTCATAATATAACTATAATAAACTATAATTTTATGGTTAGACAATAAATTTTTAGTGGATAAAAAATTGATCAAAAAAAAATTAATTTTTTTACATCAAATAATAAACTTTTCGTCACCGGGCTAGGCGCGACTAATTTTCCTAGTTTTAATAAGTTGCACTTAGCTCTTTTAAAATTCTCAAGTGTTGAACATTCAATAGATAGTAGACTATGCAAATGGTATATCATCTACGGATGTTATTTTTTATGAAATATATTATCTAGTATATTATAGATTATTTTATGCATCAATACGCAACTGTTAAATAGGTATACTGTTGATCAATTGAATATGTAAACAAGTAAGATATGATTAAAAATAAATAATAAAATAAAATAACATCATTCAAACAATGCAAAACAACTAAATCGCAATATATAAGAGTCAACAACAATTAGACACATGATCTAATGAGTAAGAAAAAGTGAATCTTGTGAATGTTCTTATGACAAGTAATGCTTGAGAACAAGTAGTCCTTCTCAAAACATATGTTTGTTCTAAGACATTGATTTTTACTACCATTTCTCTTACTTATATGATCATGTGTTCAATTGTTGTATACTCTTATATGATGTGAGTTTGTTGTTCTACAATGCTTGAATGATTTTATTTTATTTTATTGTCCTCCCTTTTTATTCCTATCTTGTTCATATAGTCAATCGGTCAATTGCAGATCTATTTAACAATCATGTATCGATGCATAGACTAATCTATAATATGTAAGTATATAATAGACCTAAACATCTATTACAAATCAGAAATATAATATATATACAAGATATTGTTAGAGTTCTAGCATCAACCATATGAATATATTGACAAGCCTCCATATGAATAAAAATTAAAAATTAAATTAAATTAAATTAGTTAACATCATTCAAGCATTGCAAAAATACAAATCACATCATATAAGAGTATACAATAATTGGACGCACAATCAATTGAATATAAGTGACAAGAATTATAGTAAGAACCAATTACTCAGAATAAATGTATGCTTTGAGAGGGACTATTTGTTCTCAAGCATTACTTGTCATAAGAACACTCACAAACAACACTCTTCCTTACTCATTAGATTATGTGTTCAATTATTGTGGATTCTTATATGTTGTGATTTAGTTGTTTTGCATCGCTTGAATTATGTTACTTTATTTTATTTTATTTTATTTTACTTCCCCCTCTTTAGTCCTTATAGTGATTTAGGATAATCACATGCCTTAAATATCACTTGATCATATTCAGAAGTGATATGAACTCATAATTGATGTAGCTAAATGGCTTTACATTGTTTGGGTGGTATTAATTGACCTACTTTAATTCAATTTTTCATTTTTAGTCATAATTTTAACTTGTTCATATATTCAATCGGTCGATCGTAGAGCTTCACATTTGTCGAGTATTCAATGCGCATAATAGTCTATAATATATTGTCTAATTTATTATACCAATAATGGCAGTAGATGGTAAACCATAAAGATAGTCTACTATGTGTTGAATGATTTGATTTTGTCAATTTTAGAAAGATTGTTCTAATTAAATTTACCGATCTAAAATACTCATAGGGTTTATAGATTACAGGGGGGAAATCCGTATCCCATTCATCATGTAACTAATGACCAAGTTGTATGAATCGTAACTTAAGCATCCGCTCTTCATTACGCTTGCATTCATGTCATTGCAACTTAATTCTCTACTCTTAATTACACTTTTAACTAGGTCGGTGTATGAATCATTGAGACAAAGAAAAATGGACATTATCTCCTTAGGCACAAATTTTCAAATCCAACATTTAGGAGTCTCCTTTCATTTACACAAAAATTCACCATCAACAATGTAACGACCTAACAATTTAATGAAATATGTGAAATTTATAATTTTGTATGATTTGACTATTTTACCCCTCTCCATAGTTGCATTATGATATTTTTGGGGTGTGGGATTAATTGACATGGTTTTTAATGCATTTTGGTACTATTTATGCAATATTGTGGTTTTTGATGGCTTCGAGAGCCTTATTTTAGACTTATGGGGATATCTTTTGATCCGTGCGATGGATGGCCGAATGGACTGCACCAAAATCTTCAGAATATCAAATTTAGGCCAGATAGACCTTTTTTTCGGGCCTCGGTGAGCCCGAGCTCATTTCGACCTATTGATTGGAAAGTTAGAAAACTAAAAATATGAGTGTGTGACTCATATTTGGTCGAAACAACCTCAGATGGAAAATTCAACTTCGCCAGAAGATCCAGAATGTCGATTTTAGGGTGTTGACATGTTTGGTATGATATTACGATTTTAAATCTCGTTTCGATTCTCGATTTGAAAAATTGTGATTTCGGACTTTGGGGGTCAACTTTGTGAAAATGATGTTTTTTCAAAAATCTAACTTCGCCAATGCATTCCAACGTCAAATTTAGTATAATTGCATAGTTCATTTGTGTATATCAGACTCCAAATGAACCCCGGGCACCCCGTCAAAGTCCGTTTCAACTTAAGGGAAAAATCTGCACTAAATATTGCAGAAAATCTGCAATATAACAGATCTTTTTTAGCCATTTGGCTCATTTTATTCATTTTTCATCTTACCTCTTAAGAGTAAAATGCTAAAATATTGTGGGAGATTAAAAGTACAGTGTGTAGGAGATTTGGAGGCTCGATTAACACCTATTTCTTTTTTTTTATTACAGATTTAAGTTGAGAACTCACCCTTTTCTTAGTAATTTCTTGATTAATATCTCAAAACCCCAAAAATCTTAGGGCTTGATTTTAGACCCCAATTTCACTTATTTTCAGTTGAACAATATTTTTATCTTGTAATTACTAGATTTTCATCAATTTAATACTTAAAACAACTCTGATTTTTTATATTAACACGAATTTCAAAGATTTTTATCCGGTAAAGCTTAAAAATAGTTTTTCTTCCATTCGAACCTCATTTTTTACTCAATTTGACTTGAATTTTCAGCTTTAGATTTTTAAAAATATGAGAAACATATTTTTGAAGTAAAGTTCTAATTTTGCCCTTCTTTTTCGAAAATCCATTCCAAGGGTTTGTTTTGACCCCGAACCAAAAGTAGTCAATATGGGTGTCGTTGGTTTTGTTTTGATGCATAGATTTCATATTTGATATTTTTTGAGTAAAGTTCAGGATTGTTCCTAAAAAATAAGGTCGTGGGTTCGAAGTGTAGCGGACTAGTTTTAACTTTTGAGGTAGGTTATGGCTTAACTCTTTCAGAATGTGCTGGGTAATAAATGATGAAATAAAATGCATGTTAAGGGTGGGAACTAATCATGAAAAATAGCTATCTATGTGTTGTGCTCGTGTGGAGGCCTATATGTGATATAATTGTCAAAATTAAGATATTATCTGATGCGTGTAACTGTGTAGAGTCCTATGTGATGTTGATAGCCCTAAATACATGTGAATAATTGTACTGTATTGTTGAAATATCTAATATGATACCATTGATGTATTATGATATATTCATACTTGTTGGTATGTGAGACATGTGAAAATTCATGGATAAAACGGAAATAATTAGTGGATATTAACACACATAGTTGTGGAAATATATATGCATCACGTGGATTGATTGTGGAAATATTCATTTTGAATGGTTATGAATATTGCATAATCATTTTAATGTCATCATATGCATCATTTCACTTGTTTATTTTACTATTTTATATATACTTGTTATCATGTATGTGTACTTGATTTATGTCTTATGTTATGTATGTATCTTGAAAATACTGAAAACGCTGGAATCTGGATATTGGTATTGGATATTAGATTTTATGGACCATCTCCAAAGGATCGTGTCGGAGAAGAGTTGCGGATATTGGTGATCTTGAGGCTGTGTGCCAAACTTAAGGTTGTATGTCAAACTTAAGGCTGTGTACCAATACCATGCATTATCATCATCATCATCATCTCTATATACATCGCACATACTTTATTGTTATTATGTTGTGTTGAATTGCCATATTGACTTGTCACTACCTCTTTGTTCTATATCTTGACTTGTTAATGTGTAATTGTTCTATATTCCTTTAATTATACTTGATGATCTTGATTATACATTTCCCTTTTTTGTTCTACTTATATATGATATTGTGTATAATTATATCCCTATCTTGTGTGTTGTTGTATTATATATGGATATTATTCAGCTGTTAGTGCAAGCGATGTGGGCTATTGTTGTGGGATATTTTCTGATTGCAGGTGATGTGCCCTTAGTATATATTTTGTATTCTTTATTTTCTACTTTGATCGGTTAGCCTATGATACCTATTGAGTACAAGTTGGACATTCATGCAAGTGGACCATACGCATGCCTACTGTGCCCTTTCGGTGCAACTCCTAGCTCGAGTGCACCTCAGCTTGCTTGACTTGAGCGATTATTAAAGCTTCTAAGGTAGCAGTTGGACATTCATGCATCTGGAGTTCACCTCTATCTTTCTATAGTAGTTATGTCTTTATTAGTATTCAAAGACATATATTATTCCTTTGTGGTTATTTTTCTGATGTATTTGTTTCCTGGATTGTATTAGTAGTTTTTACACTATTGACACCTGGTTTGAGGCATGATTGGTACTTTGGATAAGTCCTTTTTGCATTTTTATGATTAGTTATATGGTTTGGCTTCATTCTAAAAGACTTACCTTGGGATATTCCTGTGTTTTTTCTCTTTTTGTATCAGTTTGAGTGATAGGCTTACTTGTCAAGGTACACCACAACAAGTGCCATCATGACCCTCATTTTTTGGGTCATGAAAAATTGGTATCGGAGCAATCAGGTTTCATTAGCCTCAATGGTGTAAGAATGGGATGTTTAATAGAGTCTCGTGGATCAGGACGTAGACGTCTGTATCTATCTTTGATAGGCTATAGGACGTCTTTAGGAAAATCCCCTCATTTTATTCTTTATCATGTGAAGTTCCTTAATACCTAGAATTTGAGTTGTGTTTTTCTCTTTATGCGTGAATGGTGTTGATTTTGTTCCTCTCAATTTAAGAGATAGTATGCGGGACGAGTTTGACTATTTAGAGCAAGGCTCTATGATAGTTGCTGAGTATGAGGCATGCTTTCATACCCTATTTTCAGATATTTTTAGGATAATATTTCCACCGAATCTGATAAGATTTAGAAGTTATAAAAGGTTTGGATGTATCTCTTTAGTTGGCTACGTCTCAAATGGTTATGTTTGGGGCTTTTTTCAGAGTATTATAGTTCATGCTAAGATGACAAAGGGTATTCTTAGTGTATATTAGGGAGGTGCCAAAAAGGGGTGATGTTTTTGGTGAGTTCAGGAGTCGGACCTTTTGAGGTAGAGATTTTAAAGGTTCTCATAGCTACCATGGTAGGCCAGTAGTGGCTTTACAGAGTTCAGGTGGTGGATCTTCTAGTTTAGCAGTTTAAGGTAGTCGCTCGATCCTAGTTGGACCTTCTCTTGTTCTGGTCGTAGAGATTACTATATGTGTGATGAGATTGGCCATACGGCCAAGGACTGTCCCTGCTAGGTGATTTAAGCTAATCTTATTTCATTTTTGAGGGGTATGGGTGCTACCAGAGGTGTGAGGGGCAGAGGTGGTGGAGCTCGAGTGGGTGGTCGTGGGGCCACTTAGGCAGTTGGTGGTCCTAGGGCTACCCAGACAGCTGGTGTCACGGTCTGTGTTATGTTATACCAGCCATACCTGAGGTATCGGATTTTGATGTTATGATTACAGGTATCATCCCCATTTATTTTAGACCTGCATTTGTATTATTTGATCCCAAATCGATGTTCTCCTATGTGTATGTGTATTTTACTTCGGGTTTTGATTCTATTAGTGAGCCTCTTGCCATGCCTATTCATGTATCTACCCAATAGGTAATTCTTTAGTGGTGGATCGGGTGTACTGATCTTATGTTTTGATTTTTGCCAGGCGTGAGACTTTGGTAGACTTGCTTGTGTTAACATGGTCAATTTTGATGTTATTTTGGGCATAGATTGGTTGGCTCCTTATCATGTTGTCTTAGATTGTTTTTTTAAGCCCGTGACTTTAGCTTCGCCAGGTATGCCAAGGATAGCTTGGAAGGATGTACTTCATTTAGGTCCTAAGAGGATTATATCCTATGTTCAGGCTCGTACTAGTGTTGTTTTGCCTCGTCTCTTAGATTCTATTCATATTGTTCGTGAGTTTATGGATGTATTTCCTACGGACTTGCCTGATATGACTCTGAATTAAGATAATTAATTTCCTTATTGATGTTAAGACATGCACCAAGCCCATTTATATTCCTCCTTATAGGATGGTCCAACAGAGTTGAAGAAACTGAAGGATCAATTGTAAGTGTTGTTGGATATAGGATTTATCCGACCTAGTATTTCACCTTGTGGTACGCCTTTCTTGTTTATGAAGAAAAAAAATTGGTCTATGCGGGATGTGTATTGATTATCGACAGTTGAATAAGGTAAAGGTTAAGAATAAGTATCGTCTTTCTCGCATCGATGATTTGTTTGATCAGCTTCAGGGTGTTGCGGTGTTTTTGAAGATTAATTTAAGGTTTGATTATCACTAATTGAGTATTAGAGCTTTGGATATTTTGAGGATAGATTTTCAGACTCGATATGGTCATTATGAGTTCTTGGTCATGTCCTTTAAGTTGACCAATACCCCTTCCACATTCATAGAGTTGATGAATTGGGTGTTTCGACCATATCTTGACTCCTTTGTTATTGTATTTATAGATAATATCTTGGTTTATTCCAAGAGTGAGGTTGAGCATGAGGAGCATTTGCGAATTGTGCTTTAGAGATTGAAGGATGAGAAGTTGTATGCTAAGTTCTCTAAGTGCGAGTTTTAGTTGAAGTTTGTTAAATTCTTAGGTCATGTGGTTACTAAGGAAAGTATTATGGTTGATTCAGCTAATGTTGTAGCGGTTCATGATTGGGCTAGACCTACTTCGCCCATTGAGATTTAGAGTTTTATTGGCATAGCAAGTTCTTATCGATATTTTGTTGAGGATTTTTCATCCATTACAGCTCCATTAACCAAGTTGACCTAGAAAAAGATTTTTTTTAGTGGTCTGATGCTTATGAGGTAGGCTTTCAAAAGATCAAGGATTTATTAACTTCAGCTCCTATTTTGACTTTGCCCAAGAAAGGCATGGGTTTTACCATCTTTTGTGATGTTTCAAGTATTGGGTTAGGTGTTGTGTTGATACGGGAGGGAAAGGTGATTGGATATGCATCTCATCAGTTTAAGCCTTATGAGAGGAATTATCCTACGCATGATTTGAAGTTGTGCGTAGTTGTGTTTGCCTTGAAGTTGTGGAGGCACTATTTGTATGGAGTCCATTGTGAGATCTTTTCAGATCACCGTAGCATTTAGTATTTCTTCACCTAGCGAGATCTTAATATGAGGCAATAATGTTGGCTTGAGTTGCTTAAGGATTCTGACTTAACTATTCTCTGCCATCAGGGAAAGGCTAATATGGTTGTGGATTCCTTGAGTCGAAAGTCAACTAGCATGGGTAGCTTGGCGCATCTTTTAACCTAAGAGAGGTCTTTAGCTTTAGAGGTTTAGTCTTTAGCTAACCAGATGGTTAGACTTGATATTTCGACACCTAAGCGTGTTTTAACATTTATAGAGGCTAGATCTTCTTTGATGAAGCAAATTTGAGCTCATCAATTTGGCGATGTTAGATTGAGGTTGATTCGAGATAAGATATTAAGTGAGGAGGCTAAAAAAGCCTCACTTAATTTAGATAGAGCTTTGAGTATTGGGGGCCAAGTTTGTGTGCCGAGAAGGGGTGATTGGATTAGGTTGATCTTGGAGGAGGCCCATTGTTCCAGATATTCTATCCATCCGGGTGTGACTAGATGTATCGTGATTTAAGGCAGCACTACTGGTAAGGTGGTATGAGGCAAGATATAGCGGATTTTATGGTCCGTTGCCTATGTTGTCAACATGTGAAGGTTGAGTATATAAGACCTGGTATATTGCTTCAAAGGTTGGTCATTCCCGAGTGAAAGTGGGAACGGATCACCATGGACTTTAAGACTGGTTTGCCTCGTACATATCATAGTTCTGACAGTGTTTGGGTCATCGTGGATCGATTGACCAAGCAGTTTATTTTATTTTGGTTTAAATATGATTCAGTGCTGAGAGGTTGACCCGTATCTACATTCATGATTCTGTGCATCTTCATAGTGTGTCAGTGTCTATTATTTTAGATCGAGGTCCTATGTTCACATCTCACTTTTGGAAGACTTTTCAGGATGAGTTGGGTACTTGGATTGATCTCAGTATAACATTTCACCCCCAGACTAATGTCCAGTCAGTGCGAACTTTCCAAGTTTTGGAGGATATGCTACACGCATGTGTGATGGATTTCGGTGGTCAGTGGGAGCAATATTTGGATTTAGCAGAGTTTGCATATAATAACTACCATTCCAATATTGATATGGCTCCTTTTGAGGCATTGTATTTTAGGCGTTGTCTCTCCCCAGTGGGTTGGTTAGATGTTTTAGAGGTGAGACCTTGAGGTATAGACTTGTTTTGTTAATCTTTAGATAGAGTCAGAGTCATTCAGGATAGACTTAGATCGGCTTAGAGTAGGAAGAAGTGCTATGCTGATCATAGACTCCTTGCCTTGAGATTTAGTGTTGGTGATCATGTTTTCCTTTGAATTTCACCCATGAAGGGTGTGATGAGGTTTGGGAAGAGCGGCAAGCTTATCCCCAGGTATATTGGTCCATTTGAGATTCTTCGGACTGTTGGTAATGTGTCTTATGAATTAGCTTTTTCCCCTGATCTATCAGTTGTTCATCCAATTTTTCATGTTTCTATGTTTCGCTGCTATATTCCTGATGAGTCTTATGTCATTCGTTGGGAGTCATTTCAGTTAGATAAGCGGTTGTCCTTTGTTGAGGACCCAATTTCCATTTTGGCTAGTGATGTTAGACGGTTATGCTCTAGAGTGATCCCTGTGGTTAAGGTCTAGCGGCAACATCGACCTGTATATGAAGTTACTTAGGAGGTCGAGTCTGATATGCATAGTTTCTATTCCCAGATCTTTTTTGATTCAAGTATTTCTTTACCTTAGTTCAAGGACAAACTAGATTTTTAGTGGTGGATGATGTAACGACCTAAAAATTTGATTAAATATGTGAAATTTGCGATTTTGTATGATTTAACTATTTTACCCCTCCCCGTAGTTGTATTATGGTATTTTTGAGGTGTGAGAGTGACATGATTTTCGATGCATCTTGGTACCATTGATGCGATATTGTAGTTTTTGATGGCTTCGAGAGCCTTATTTTAGACTTATGGAGATATATTTTGATTCATTCGATGGATGGATCAATAGACTGTGCCAGCAGCTCCGGAATATCGATTTTAGGCTGGGTAGGCCTTTGTTTCAGGCCCCGGTGCACCCGAGCTAATTTCGACTTATTGATCAAAAAGTTGGAAAATTAAAAATATATGCGTAGGACCCACATTTAGTTAAAACGACCTCGGATGGGCAATATGACTTCTCCAACATATCTAGAATGTCGATTTTAGGGAGTTAACATGTTTGGTATGATTTTACGACTTTTAAATTTTATTTTGATCCTCGGTTTGGAAAATTATGATTTTGAAATTTGGGGGTCAACTTTGTGAAAATGATATTTTTTTCAAAAAATTGACTTCTCCAATGCATTCAGAACGTCAAATTTAGTATGGTTGCACAGTTCGTTTGTGTATATCGAACTCCGAATAAATTTCAGGCACCTTGTCGAAGTCTGTTTCGACTTAAGGGAAAAATCTTTACTAAATATTGCAGAAAAATCTGCAATATAACAGTTTTTTTTTTTTTACCTCTTTTGGCCATTTTGTTCATTTTTCATATTGCCTTTTGAAAGTTAAACCCTAACATAATATGGCAACTTAAAAGTAAAGTTTGTAGGAGATTTGGAGCTAGATTAACAACTATTTCTTGATTTTATTACGGATTGAAGGTAAAACTTCACCGTTTTTTTAGTAATTTTTTGATTAATTTTTCAAAACCCCAAAAATCTTAGGGCTTGATTTTAAATCCCAATTTTACTTCTTTTTTACTTGAACAATATTTTTATCATATAATTACCAATTTTTCATCAATTTAACCCTTAAAACAACTCCAATTCTTGATTTTAACCCGGATTTCAAAGATTTTACCCGGTAAAGCTTAAAAATGGTTTTTCTTCAATTTGAACCTCATTTTTTACTCTATTTGACTTGGATTTTTAGATGTCGATTTCTAAAAGTATAAGGAACATATTTTTGAAGTAAAGTTTCGATTTTGCTCTGCTTTTTTGAAAACCCATTCCAAGGGTTCATTTTGATCACGAATCAAAAGTAGTCAATATGGTTGTCGTTGGTTTTATTTTTATGCATAGATTTCATATTTGATATTTTTAGTGGATTTTGGGATCTTTCATGAAAAGTAAGGTCGTGGATTCGAAATGTAGCAGACCGATTTTGGCTTTTGAGGTAGGTTATGGCTTAACTCTTTCAGACTGTGCTGGGTAGTAAATGATGAAACAAAATTCTTGTTAAGGGTGGGAACTAATCATGAAAAATATCTATCTATGTGTTGTGCTCGTGTGGAGACCTATATGTGACGTAATTATCGAAATTAAGATATTATCTAATGCGTGTGACTGTGTAGAGTCCTATGTGATGTTGATAGCCCTAAATACATGTGAATAATTGTATTGTATTATTGAAATACCTAATATGGTACCATTGATGTATTATGATATATTCATACTTGTTGGTATATGAGACAAGTGAAAATTCATGGATGAACGTAAATAATAAGTAGATATTGACACACATAGTTGTGGAAAAATATCATGTGGATTGGGTGTGGAAATACATCACGTGGATTGATTGTGGAAATACTCATTTTAAATGGTTGTGAACATTGCATTGTCATTCTCATGTCATCATATGCATCATTTCACTTGTTCGTTTTACTATTTTATATATATTTGTTATCATGTATGTGTACTTGATTTATGTCTTATGTTATGTATGTGTCTTGAAAGTACTAGAAACAGTGGAATACTGGATATTGGTATAGGATTTTGGATTTTATGGACCATCTTCGAAGGATTGTGTCGAAGAAGAGTTACGGATATTGGTGATCTTGAGGCTGCGTGCCAAACTTAAGGCTGTGTGCCAAACTTAAGGCTGTGTGTCAAACTTAAGGTTGTATGCCAAACTCGAGGTTGTGTGCCAAACTCGAGGTTATGTGCCAATAACATGAATTATCATCATCATATACATTGCACCCACTTTATTGTTATTATGTTGTGTTGAATTGCCATATTGACTTGTCACTACCTGTTTGTTCTATATCTTGACTTGTTAACGTCTAATTATTCTATCTTCCCTTAATTATACTTGATGATCTTGATTATATATCTCCCTCCTTTGTTTTACTTGTATGTGATATTGTGTATATTTGTATCCCTATCTTGTGTATTGTTGTATTATATATGAATAATATTAAATTGTTAGTACAAGAAGTATGGGCTACCATTGTGGGATATTTTCTAATTGCAGGTGACGTGCCCTTAGTATATATTTTGTATGCTTTATTTTCTACTTTGTTCAGTCGGCCTGTGATACCTACTGAGTGCAAATGGACCGTACTCATGCCTACTGCGCCCTTTCGGTACAGTTCCTAGCTCGAGTGCGCTTCATCTTGCTTGACTCGAGCGATTATTAGAGCTTCCAAGGTAGCAGTCGGACATTAATGCGTCCGGAGTTCACATTAGTTATGTCTTTATTAGTATTTAGAGACAGATATTATTCCTTTGTTGTTATTTTTCTGATGTATTTGACCCCTGGATCATATTAGTAGTTCTTACATAATTAACACCTGATTTTGGGAATGGTTGGTATTTTGGATAAGTCTTTTCTACATTTTTATGATTACTTGTATGGTTTGGCTTCGTTCTAGAAGCCTTACCTTGGGATATTTCTATTTTTTCCTCTTTTAGTATCAGTTTGGGTGATAGGCTTACTTGTCAAGTTACGCTGCGACATGTGCCATCACGACCCTCATATTTTTGAATCATGACAAACAACTATGTATTCTATAATAGACAAGATATACCTAGATGATAGTATTAAATAGACTCAAGTAGTGGTTTATGAACCTAGACTTAATAGACTATAGTCGTCTTCTTCTTATCAAATTTTTGTATAGTTTTTTATTGGAATAAGCCTGATCGCTTTTCTGACGACCACTGATATAATGCAATGGATTAGAGCTTTGGAATAAGTTAAGGAGTGTTGGAAAGCTACTACTGAGCCTAGAATTGATTTTAAAAAGTGGAACCAATTTTCAAGCTGTTTGATTGAAAATGAGTGAAAATGTAGGGCTAAAAATAAAAGAAAATGGAGGAAAATAATGGAGGTAATGTCAGTTTTCGATAGATGTCAGAAAAATTAACAAAAAATCACCAAAAAATCTCTAAAAATTGTCAGAAAATCATTTTTTTTAGAATCTTGTGGATTTTTTATTTTGTGAAATTTAATATCTAATTTTTATTTTTGACATGGACTAAAGTGTGTTTTTTAAAACATAGGGGCTGAAGTGAGGGTGGGACTAAAGTGCATGTTTTAAAACTTGTGTTCTAGAATTGATACTTTTTTGTGATCCCATTATGGTGTCTTTTTTTCCAATTAATTGAGACTAGTATCGCTTTGTCACAGAAAGTTTTCAAAAGTGTTTAAAATATCAACTCTCCCTACTTACTTGGCTAAGTTGCCAAATGCCCACTTTAAAAATTTTCTTTGTCATTTAGATACAATTCTTGAAAAATTTGTCAAATAGATACCATTTATAATGTCATCATCTATTCTTTTCAACTTAACAAATTTAGTACACAAGTTTTTAATAATACATTTTAGCCCTCATCCTCTCATTCACAATTATATTCAAAATATCTTTCCAAAATAATTTGAAAAATTTTCAAAAGATTAAAAAAGAAGCACTTGATTTTCCTTCAAAATTCTCCATTTCAAGCATGATTCCGATATTTTTTTCAGCAATTAGCTTAAAATCAGTCCATAAACGTCATAATATTATCCATTGCACTCAATGTTATCCCATTTGTTTGTTATCTTCTCAAACACACTTTTACCATTGTTATAAAGCTCCAAATAACTCAGATTATGTGAAACCTCTTTAGAATGTATAGTGCAGTAGCTCAGGCAACTCCAACTTTATTTTTCTATTCCATAAAACCAACAATCGTTGACTATAAGAAATTTTTACACTTTCACTATTTTGTACGAATATCTACTCTGTTATCAACCATCCATATAACAGACATATAGCAGCAACAGAATTAAGGATCGACTCCAGTGTACTTTTAGGATGTCTATTGCAGAGGTTGTTCTTATTTCTGGTGATTTCATAAGAGAATGGGAAGAGACTCCCAAACGTTGGAATTGGAAATCTTTTACTAAGGTGACACTGTCCATTTCAGTTCACCACAATAGTTCATAGGACGACTTGGTTACAAGCATAATGGAGAGTAGGGATTTAGATTACGAGCCAAGCAACGTGGTGATTAGTTATGTAATGAACTCGAGGAAAAAGGTGCATCCTACAATCATAAATAATCATAAACATGTGTGCTTGTACATGTTGGATATTAGTGTTGATAGATTTATGTCTATTTTAAGAATAAATATAGTTGAAAGGCCCTTTAAAGAACTGTTGAATTCATCACCACCCCCACCCCAGTGTCTGTCACTTGACGATAATTCGGTTGAATTCGAGAACAATGGCGATCACCCAATGAATATGAAAGATGATTCTATGGATATGGAATATGATTTATTGGACTCGAAAGGTGTTGAGAAAGATTATGGATCAGGATCAGACATAAATCATTTCTTCTTCAATGGAACTAATTTCTATCCTGAACAAACATTCAACAAAAAAAAAAGCTGAAAATGCTACTAGACAAAGCATTGGTGAGGTAGTCTTTTGATTTTGGTACAGAGAAGAGCTGTAGCAAATTTTTGAAGATAAAATGTGTATCCCGTGGTTACGCCTGGTTGTTGCAGGAAAAAAAGTATGAATGCTCAGAAAGATTTTGAATATAAAAGTATGTTGGGGTTCACACTTGAAGTGTTGAACAAGTCACGTGCATGCATAAGAAAATCGCATCCAAGATTATTGCTTCACTATATGTAAATCATTTTCATGATGGTAAGGGTCCAAGCATAAAGAAATTTACAGAATTGTGTTTAGGGAGATGCATTACAAGGCAAGCTATTGGATGTGTTTGAAAGGAAGTGTAATTGTGAAGAACATTATTCGTGGGATACCGGAGCATTGATATTCTTGCTTGATGAATTTTTGCTACATGGTCGAGTCATTAAATCCTGATTCTTCTTATTCTATCATGGTTAAGAAGAAAGATGGATCCTTCGTATACTTTTTTAGCTTTTGGAGCTTTGATATGGGGATATGCCCACATGAGAAAGGTAATTGTTATTGACGGCAAACATTTAAATGGCAAGTACGGGGTGTGTTGCTGAGTGTTGTTGCACAGGACACCAAAAATCATATTTATCCAGTTGCCTTGTGTGTAATGGATAAAGAGAACGATGCTTCTTGGACCTTCTTCTTACAGAAGTTGAAGTCTATATTAGACAATGGTCTAGATTTATGCGTCATCTTTGATAGACATATTAGCATTGCCAATGCCTTCTCTTGTGTTTACAATTATGTGCATCATGGACTTTATACGAGGTACATCGGTAAATATCTTTGAGTAAACTAATATAGTGGAGATCATCTTTATCTATTTTATGCCGTGACAAAGGATTATTGTTTTAATCAGTTTAGCGATCATTTTTCAAAATTCAAGGATAAATGCCCCGAGGCAGCATATATCCTTGAAAATGTGGATGGTTTTGAGAAATGAAGTAGAGCGCACTTTTTGAGCAATAGGTATGATGTCATGAACACAAACATTGCTGAGTCGCATAACTTAGTATTGACGGATGAGCGGGAGTATCCCATGACATACACATTCAATTCGTTGCTGAAAAGTTTGGTGAAAAGTACAGGGAGCAGCATGCATATATCGGCGGTTCAAATAACAAACTTGTGTCTTCTGCAAAAAACATCTTAAGGGATAATAAGAACACGAGCGACTCCTTGTATGTGGCTAATGTGAATAGAGATCTCAACCAATTCACCGTATTCAACAGCGATGTTACTGTCAAGGTCAATCTTTTGAAGAAGACTTATTCTTGTAGAAGATATGACTTGGTGAAACTATCGTGCGAACATGCGATGGCCACTTTACGATCAAAGTATGACGATGGCGAGGGTTATGGTAATTTCAAATACAAGTACTCTTTGCTTATTTATAAAATTGAAACTTATCTTCTTACATACTCTAAAACTATTAACGTTGTCCCCATAGAGTCTGAATGGATTGTGCCACAGGAATTGTTAGACATGAAGAATTTTTTTACCCCTTATGATTCCAAACTCAAAGGAAAAGAGCCAAACGCATTAACGACGTCAATGAAACTTTCAGGTTCAAGAGGAGGAATAAGTATTCAATATGCAAGAGACCCGAGCACAAAAGAACCACATGTAGCATGGCTAACAACTGTTAGATGGGCTTGTCTCTTCTTTTGTAACTCAAGCTACTATTTTGGGGGACCCCCATATTTCTGTAGAATTTAATGTTCAGTTGTAATTGACTATATTCATTGTCTATCATAGACCACATTAATCTATGCTATATTTTTACTCGATCGATTAAAGAATTGATTATTCATCAAACACGTTATATAGGTTTTTTTACAGTCATATCACTTCAATCGATGCATTGAACCATCATTTGATGTTTGCAATTAACTAAAAGCTACAGTACACATCTATTCACATCAAAAATAGTTGGTATAAATAACTAAAATGTCTACTATTCCTACACGCGCCAACTTCTTGTTGGTTGAAAATTTGAAAATCCATCTTATGTGAGTCTATTTATATAGTGATATTTTGTATGTGGTCAGTCATTTCCACCTAAAGTAAACAGTGCAAAAAAAATCATCTTCAAACAACACTCATTCCTCCGAAAAAATTCCCCTTCATCCAATTAGGATAATGAGTGTCCATCAGCATGATGATGTTCTTCTCCTGTGCAATAACCTTAATTGCCTTTTCTATGGACTGTGTCAGGACTATATTTTCCTGGAATGTGAACTCCGCTGCATAGCTCATTCCTTAAGGGAAATTTTGAAGAAGGTTGTAAGTGACGGCAACGACTAAATCACCCCACCCCCTCCATTCCCCTAATTTAGTTTAAGTTTTTTTTGTAGTTTTTATTTTTGTTTTTGTTCATTCCAAAAGAATCTTTCTTGGTTAGGATTTTTTTAGAATAAAACTTCTTCTTTCTTTTCCATTTTGATGATTTTTTTGGTGTTGGTAAATGTATACAATGGTAATGAACAATATAATATCAATATTATGATTTTATTTTGTTGGTAATCTTCTTCTTTATGATTTTTATTTTTCTGCACTGTAAACTTTTTAAATTTTGTTTGCTCAGTCAATGAATATAACTATGAATTGCCTTGATAAAATATATGAAGAGTCAAAAGTAGTTGTTAATAAATAGAGATCACATATATAGTATATCATAGACATGGCATGTTCTCTATGCTTGACCAACTTATTTTATAGGAACTATCATAAAATCTTGGACTCTGTCAATCCGTGATCATACAGATGAGAGTGAATGAGTATGCTCTAAAATTTCAGCAGTTGTCTCGTTATGCTTCGGAGTCGATCGACCGTAGACCAGATGAATCGATGGGTCATCAGTAGCATATTTTTTAAAAAAATAATTAAATTAATTTTTTTTAAAAGAGTGGGTAGTGGTTGAACAAACAATCTTATTCTTTGAGGATCCATCATTGGTACAATCTAGTTCAAACATACTTGGGTTTTGAGGGTGGCTAGTGGTTGAACAAACTATCTAGTTCAAACATATTTGTTCTTTGCGCGTCCATCGATTCGTATAGTCTACCGTAGGCCCTCTGAATTGATGGACCCTCAGTAACATGCTTAAAAGGAAATAATTAAGTAAAAAATATACTTGTGCTTTGAGGGTCCATCGATTTATACGGTCTATCACAGACATCTATTATAGGTTGAGTGTGGATTATTGTCAGGATCGACTGTAGATCTCATAGTTCTATGTACATAAGTTTAGACCCTCAATAAGATGTTGTTTAAAATGGAATAGTTAAATACGAAATAAATAAATTTTGGGATTCTACACAATGAAGAAGTTTAAACAAAGCACATGATCATGTTAGAGCTCATACAAACTGGGGTGGTGATTGATAAAGTATGTGGATGGGTAATGATTGAGCAAATAACATCCTCAAAATAATGTTTGTCAAATCACAAGTATGTTTTTAGGATGTTGATTGTTCAACCACTACCCATCAACATACTCTTTCAATCACCACCCCCAATCAGAGGGGTATGTGGATAGGCAGTGGTTGAACAATCAAAATCCTCAAAACATATTTGTGCTTTAACAAACATTACTCTGGTGATGTTATTTTTCAATCATTACCCATTCACATACTCCTTCAATCACCACCCTTAATTTGTGTGAGCTCTAATATGATTGTGTGACTTGATAAAAGAAAACAAGCTAAAACCAAAACTACTACTAAAAGAAAGAAGGTGAAGAAGCAATAATAGAAGAAACACATGATTAAAGAAACAAAAACTCAAACACTTTCATAAATAAAAGATAGATAGTGAGACATATCAACTATAATACCTAAGGAACTAAGGTGTGTATCAAACACCCAAACCCACAAAAGCTTGTAATTGGAACACCACACTCTTACATTGACACAAAAAGAACTTAATTGTCCTCAAGCACCAACGTTTCTAAGACGGATTGTCAACTCAAGTGAATCCACACTCAAGCTAACCCTAGTTTCAATGTCTTTTCCAAGCCCTACACTAATAACATTGTCTCTCAAGAGAATTGTTTTTCAGTATTCATCAAAGCTCATGAAAAAATAAAGCCTAAAAGGTATATTTATATCTATTACATGTAAAGACTAAATTTCCCTCAATGAAGGGAGCTCTTATGGAGTGTAAAAGAGAGGCATCAAAATAAAATAATGCCTTTAATGAGCTCAAGTTGAGGCGCCTTTTGAGTGTTGGACTTGAAATGTAAGTCTCTTTCTCCTCTTTTTTAACTTGGGCAATCCTTTGAAATGGTTGAAAGTCCTTTACACATCTTGTAATTCTGAGTTCGGTCCTTTGAGAAAGATCTTGTACCCCTTTGTATCCGTATCATCCTCTCTATATTGAAAGGAATTTAACCTCAAATTCACACCTTGCAAAACCCATGAAAGGACACACAAATACAACTTCCTTATGGCATGAGGGTTAGGGTTAGTGCAATCAATAATATGACCATGCCAAGGGGGTACACATTTGAAATAAAACCAGCAATCCTTTGTTTTGAACATGAAACACTTAGTATAAGCATCACAAAGGACAAGGCCAGGGTAAACATCAAGGAAAAATGAATACAAGCCAAGATAATCCCTTTCCCGTCCCACTAGTGCACTGAGATCAAATGGATGAAGTAGCCAAGGATATAAGTCGAGGTTACTCATTCCCTTTACTAAAGGATCATACTCGCAATCACCCAAGACATATGCTTTTAAGAGAAGATAACATTCAAGAATAAAAAACTGTAGTCTAAAAGTCTTCTCTCAAGATCAAACATGTCATTATCCATAACTTTTCCATGTACATGATCCCTATGAACAATACTAATAGCAAGGTTTTCACTACACAAGAAGTTCAAAGAATCATGTCCACTATCATGATCAACACTATAGGCATCAACACTAACTTGAGGATCTTCAATCACACCATTCACATACTCAAGTAGTGAACTATATTTAAGAGTGAATTGATCATAATACACATCATTAATACTTGTAAGGATAGATTCATGTACTTATGCAATAGGAAAACCCAAAACTGCACCAATTTGGCCACTACTAGCCACATCACAATAATTAAAGTTTCTAGGAGTGTAGAAGACAGTTTTATTACCTTATAGATCATGGAAAGTGTATTCTTCACTTTGTTTAGCATCATGGCAGCCTTCATGCTCCTCACCACAATGGAATATGTTAAGATTTGCCCTTGGGTTTATTTCTTCATTATTTGTCCTAAGATTGGAACTTTCGGCCAAGGACTCCACTAGATCATTAATCATGTGTTGGGGAGATACTTTCTTTAGATTATCCTTTGAAAATTTATGACTTTCAACCTTCACATAAGAAGAATCAATGCTATGCAAAATGCTAGTATTTGGGTTAGTGAGTAACAAGGGTTATTTGTGGGCAAGACCCATAATCAAGTGTTTCTTTACTTTTCCAACATCACTATTCATGGATTTCTCTCCCATTCCCTCTTTCATTTATTCTTCAACTCCTTAGCTTGTTCATGTATTTCATTCATATGAGATGGTGAAAGAGGATGAAGAGAGAATTTTCGGCCATTGAGATTAAGGGTATACCTATTAGCCCTCCCATCATGCTTGGTGGATCTATCAAGTTGCCATGGCCTACCCAACAATAAGTGACATACTTTCATAGGGATTACATCACATAACACTTCATCTTGATAACTCCCTGTCTTTACCTAATCACACATTGTTGAGTGACCTTAAACGCACCACAGGTATTCAACCATTGAAGCTTATATGGGTTCAAGTGAGTGGTAGTGGTTAGTTTCAAGTAGTCAATCATGGTGACGCTAGCAATGTTAACTCAAATCCCACTATCTATTATCATTGAACACACACCACCTTTAATAAGACACTTGTTTTAAAAGAGATTTTTTTTTTTTGACTTGGATCATCCAAGGTCTTATTAAACATGCCTCTTCTAACCACATAGCTAGGGATTTCACATACAGCCTCATATGGAAAAACATCCTCCTCACTACCCTCTTCTTGAGTTTTGGATTCTACATGTTCTCCATTTTAAGAGTTGTCATCATTCTCACCCAGTTCAATTCCCATTTCTTCCCTAAGATAATATAATTTCCCCTCCCTTTGAATCAGATTTCTCCTATTTGGGCACTCACTAGCCTTGTTCCCCCACCCTTGACACTTAAAACATTTAAAAACCTTAGAATTGGGAGTATAAAGCTTATTACCTTTATGCTTTGAAAGATTCTTTGGGGCAACCCTTGGGTTGGGTCCTTTAGCATTAAATTGAGTCAATTCCTTGTCCTTAGGTCAACCCGAGGTTGATGGATAGTTTTTGGACCTTTAGGCAGCCGGGTCATGGATCTCTTTCTCAACTTCTAGGGCCTCTTAGAAGATACTATAAATTGCTTCAAACTTATAAAGAGTCAAGCGTGAAGATATGCCCTTGTTCAACCCAACTTTGAAGCGTATGATATCATGATGAACTTGTTCTCCCCAGTGATCAAGCTTCAAAATCAATTGTTAAAATTCATCATAGTGGACCATATGTCACAACCCGAGTCGGGGCCCTAGCCATAACAGCATCCTAAACAATGAAGGCCCAGGCGCTCTTCTAAATCTGGTAATCATGCACAATATTCATATAGTATAAGAAAATTCACGAAAAAAATACATGACGGAACCATGGTCAATCTCATAAACTTGATCAATTTAAAAAGGAAAATTCTGAATATTCTAAACATATGACAATTGTCTGCAAAATCTCTAATATTACATTGACCATCATATGTATGGGACAAATCTGGGACAAGGCCCCCAGTCAAACCATGAATCAAAATAAAATAACAATAAAAGTTTCATAACCAGGCCTTCCAAAGTAAGGGAGTCTCACCAACTACAAAGTTTTGACAAGTCAATCTACTACTTAACGTGACCCCAGGACTGTGTCTCAAAATTCTGAAATATAGGGGGTTAATACAGATGTACTTGTAAGCAGGACAATCCAAAATAATGAATTTATACATATATAACATAGGTGAGAGTGAGTCATAAAACATTATGCATAAAATAGTTTAAAATATATGGGCTATCTCGAATGCTCTTAAAACAATCTTGTAAATACAACTCTATGTTTTGTATTACTTCTGAGCTAGGTGGTATACCCTACAACTCTGCAATTCCACAGGCTATATGGAATCTATCCTTGACTGGCATCCAAGCCCCCAACTTAAGTTTGCCACAAGAGTTGGAGTCTCTGTATCTGATATGCCACAGGGAACTAGGCCAGTGTATAATCCCTCTTTGGGAAGTAATGAAACCTGTATTGAAAAAACATGGTTTTGGGCTAGGAGTTATTTGAACTCAAGCCTTCCTTGGACATTTTTAGGTCTTTAAGACATGTGTTCTCTGAATCAAGTCTGAAACTCTTACTCTGTTATGGCATTCATTTATATGGTATCGTCATACCATTGACTTGCAAGTCGAATCTCTAAGCCATAAAATATCATAGTATAATCTCTTCTTTCAAAACATAAAGTTTGGACCACTATACTTCAAATATTTCAAGAAGATTCATACTTCCAAACATTTGTCAAATTATGCAAGAAATCTCTCTTTCCAACATTTCAATAAAACATGTGGTGGTCATGTATTTTTGACAAACCATGCAATTCTTCATTATTTATTTTCAACATTTATCAACATATTAAAACCCCTCCCTTCAATTCAAAACCATAATAAAATCATAAACAATAATTAAGAACTTTGTATCATGCTTCTCAAGATGCATTCGGAATAATTCATATCATATGAAAAGACTGGGAAATCATAGCAAGAGAGGGATTTCATATGTTCATTGTCTCAATTAAATATTCAAACCCAATTTTATACATACATATATACGAATACAAATAAATTTAGGGGAAAGGCCTCAAGACCAAAACAATAATATCATTAAAGAATTCATAATGCAAGATTGTATATATAATTCCAAAATCCTCCACAAATTCATGATCTCACAATGTTTAAATGGTATTGAAACAATTTTCTTATGCCCATGTAGTTTTAGAAAAAACCCACGTACCTTAGATTACAAGGTTTTAAGAGTACAACTCGAATCTTGATTTTTTCCTTGGAAATCTTGGACTTAAGGATAGATTTTTTCTTGCTTTCTTGTTCTTAGAGGAACCCTAGGTTGATATTATTTTTTTGAGAGAGAATTGAATAGAAGAGGCAATTAATGCTTCTTGGGGCTGGAATTATATGTTATGGATGAATTTTGGGTGAGGGAAAGTGACCAAAATGCCCCTAGACCCATTAGAAAATGAAATAATGCATAAAACAGCATTAAATTTGCGTCAAGTTTCGTGTCGGGGTGCAATCGACGCGATGCATCAAGATCGCGCTGGCTTACTGCCTCACACGGAAAATGCTATAACATTTTACTTGGTTATCAAATTTTGACAAAATTGGTATCGTTGAAAAGCTAATTCGATTGTCTATAATTTGGTGGGTCTTGAGATGCAGAATTCTATGTGTATCAAAAGTTATACACGTTCAAAATAGACCCTTGTAGAATTAAATATCCAATTTTGGATAAATGAAAGGTTATTCGCTTAACCTTGCTCTAAGCCATTTCTATGAACATTTTTCACCTCATAATAACGTCATCTATTAGGCAAAAGATCTCGACACATAAATCTAAACATAAACCATGGAATTAGAGATTACACACGTAGGGATGATGATTCAATTTCTAGCTCGAAAATGTGGGGTGTTACATTAACTCCCCCTTGGGATTATTCGTCCCCGAATGATAGGTAGGGAATTTTGAGGATCTAAAAGTGTAGAATAAAGAACATAGTCTCGCATTGAATAATTTTCCTCAATAAAACATACAAAGGAATCAAATGAGTTTCATGATAAGCCCGAGTGAAATATGTAAGCACGAAACATGGGATAATGAGACTTTACATAGGGATGATCTTACACATGGGTTCTATGAGTCCTAATCATTACAACATATGGCAGGGGTTTATTTGATGATCATAGACCTGATTTATATTGGTACTAATCATGAAATAAGGTTTTCATGGGACATAGGATTTAGAAGCATTCTCCATCTTCCAAGGTACAACGAATAGACTTAAACTTAGAGGCACTAATCGTCTACACCCCAAACAATAAATAGCATACTTCATACTTTCCAACTTACAATTCTCCATCCTATATCTAACCACAAGAGTTTGAGTCACAATGCAAAGTTCTTTTATGTTGAAGCCTAACTCAGAGTAACAAGGTGATAACTTAAGCTATAGTACCTGTACTCTACATCCCACTAAGAATATTGCCTTACCTTATCACTATCATCAAACACCCTCGGGGTTTTATTTGGAGAGTACTAACCACATAGCACATAGATTTGTGTTTTCAGTAACCACAACATTCAAGCCTAATCCTTACTATACCCACTACATGGATCTCCCCACTAAGATCAATAATTTCAATCACTTTCATAAATATTTTCACCATATTCCTCCTTCTTAGCTATTTCACAAAATAAAAGTTCATCTCCTTCTTTTTCTTTTCACCTATATCCTTAGCTCGGGAATTCACATCAAATTTTTCACTTTTAAGAACATCTATTCCCCTACCTAACATATCACCACGCTTTCGTAGCCACCATCATACTATCATACGGAGGGTCATTAAGGGACCCCAGCATAAAGGTCATGAATGGAAGTAACACTATTAGACCATAACTTATACTTATTGCACAACTCAAGGAGGGATATAAAATGAAGATATAATAAAATAGACACGAAGTGCTCCATATATCAAGTGTATGGATCATAAGTAGAGAGTCGTTCGAAAGAAACACAATACAACATGAATTCTAAGGATAGAGCATAGTAAGAAACTATTGGTGCACATATCAAGATAAAATGAGGGAAAGAGACTAAATTACTCTCTTGGACCCAAAAATAAGTAAGATGAATTAAGCACCTGATGCGTTCAGTGACGCACTGCGTCGGTCCCCACCGACGCAATTCCTAGCACGATGTTTCAACATCGTGTTGGTCCACTATTTTGATCATCCAAACATTCCTAAAACATCATCTGAAAGATCCAAAACTTTCCTGAGACACCCCCTCTACACCCCTGATCCCGAATCAACCCAAAATGTACATCTCGGGGTCGGGAGGATTAATTTAAAAATTAGGAAGTTAAGAGTTCATAAATATGACTAAGTCTTTTAACAATTTGAAAAAATTTTAGGTTGTCAACTATTTATACATGAAACCAAGAGTGGTATTGAGTCAAAAATGCTACGGGGTGTTACATTACAACTAAAACAAAGATTTCTGCTTAAAGCGATTGCTCCTCATTTAAGGAACTGAAATTTTCCATGAATTTGCATAAAATCTATCACTTTGGCTAAACCCAGCATAGAATGAATCGGTGACATGTAGAAACATATTTTATTAGGACCAAGCATGCTGAGAGGCATAGATTTTCATGGATCACAAACAATATAACATATGGCTTAAATACATGAAAGACTGGATTACTGAAAGATATAATTGCTTCCAGTTTTGAGGTCAAATCATAAACATAAGTCTGAGAACTCGAACCATAGTCATAGGCATGATTTGAACACATAACGTAGGAAATTAGTAGGATACTCTCCTAAATGGAAGTGGGAGGAGTATGCTCAACTAGGAATAGATTTATCATGACTCCTCCCCTCAACTTACGACACTGAAAACATTCGGGAACTCACTTAATTCCCCATCTCCCCCTTAGATCAAAGTCACAATCCTAGACTTACGAACATATCCCCTTATCAAGTCTATATCCATAACTCTCAACATAAAAGAAACATCACCACATACTTAAACTCTAAACAATCCCTGAAGAACTATACTCTGAAGGCCTCGCTTTTCGAAATGGCTACTCTTAACTTTTTTTAGCCTCTATATCCATCACTCTACAACTCCCACTCTCATAAGTGTAAACATCCATATTTCTCATCACAAAAGGGGTATTAGTATATACATGAACACAAACTCCCTTCAATAATTCCTAATACAAAGACACTAAATTCTTTCTAGGACATTCCCTTTTAGGGACACTAATTGGAATATCGTCTAACTCCCAAAGTCATCAATCTTACAACTAACAATTTTATGGGCATACACACGCACGCTTCTAAACACTTAACACTCCATCATCAATTCCTTAGAATAATATCATTACACCTCTAATCACATAACCTACAACTTAACAAAATTTGTAAAACAATACCAAAGACGCATATTGCCTACCTACATTTCCAGAATTCAACTTTAATGAACACTATACAACAACTCCCCAGACTTCTCCTTACTACAAAATTCAAGAATTAAATCTAGGTACACAAAACAATTATACACATAAAACTTTATTTAGCAACCTGCTACCAGGGGTTCAACTTATTCCTATATACTCATCTTCTTATCCACTTAAACTTTTCATAAATCATCAACCTAGCCCATTCGCACATCATATCAAGCCTTCTAATTACTCCACAAAACATGCATCATTAGTCTTAAGCTATTATTCTCACCACTACACTCCACATCTAAACTCCATATCTAAAGTTCAAGCCTGCTGTCTATCATCAATGATATGAAGCATGTCACATACTATACTAATCAATCGAATATAAAGATCAACCTAAGTCTCTTATTTCACTTAACTATGGCCCATAAATTCATTCTCTCCACGACATTACTACAACACCTCTAAATCTACTACATACCTTCTCACAAAATGTACTAGTTTACTACTACTAAATAAAAGACCATCAAAGGGGTAAAGTCACATGATAGGATTAGTCAATCCTAATCTTATAATATAACCCATTTCAATCTTATCAACATATTCCAATTTCTCACATCATACTTACTTACCCTTGCATACATCACACTACCTTCAAAATTCTATATATAATAATAAATTTTGACCCATAACTTATTGACTAATCTACCCCTTTCCATTCACATCCTATGAACGATTTCTACAACCATCATAACTATCCATTCTGAGATCCTTTCCTATTTTGAATAAATAATAATCATAGCCTAACACTTCCTTCAAAAACTACCATACAATCCATAAATCTTGCTATAATATTAGCCAACCACAATAAAAGGAAAAACCACTCCACAATCAAAGGGTTATACAACTAAAACTACTTATTTATGCAAAAGTCACCCTCACTCTGACTGCCAACCTTGTGACTTTATGTCACCAACTTCTAGACCATCTCACTACCAATAGGTCATGACACTTTAACATACACTACTACTCAGGTGGAAATACAGTTCCAGTATTGTACTATATATTACCTTTACGGAAGACATCTGCTATGAGAATTTTGAAAGGGGACTGAATAGAATTTGTACCTCAGGTTAGAAAGCATGATTTTATCAGAATAAAGGCATACACTTAAATCAATTCACTTTGAAGCACTAATAGGATCCTCTCAAGTCCTTGTGCTAGCTCATAACTTTATGATAACTCAATTAAAGAGGACTATACTCCAATATATTTCATTTTATTTTCTCCTGAGTTTTGGAAAAATCTCTAACGCCTCCTCCAACTCTTTCTCATTCTAACATCTCCTCCAATGTCTCCTCTAATGGGACAAGCTCCACGCCGGTGACAAAAATGCCAGTGACCTAACAGCACCGGCAGCAGGTAAGTACATCATCCCCTCTCTCTCTTTGGCCTACCTCTTGGGTCTCTCTCTTCTTTTTTATCCTGCCCTTTCTCCCTCTCTCTCAATACCATCAGTCTATCTATCTTGCTAGTAAGATCGGACTACCACCTTCTGAATCCAATGATAGGAAGATAGTGAATTGTGCTATCCATAGGCGTGAGTCAAAAAATACAAATCGGTAATAGGTTGGTACAGACACCAGCATCCAGATTCCGACAAATGTCTTCTGACCTCAAAGTGCTATCCTGGTGACTTCTAACCCCTAAAATTTATATTATCACAATTTATTATACAATGTCTTTTCCGATATCTTCACTATTTGTATTTTTATGGGTTAATTTATTGTTGACTGTTTGTTCTGTGTATTGGTATCTAGCATTTTCTATTTTTGAATTTTTTATTACATTTGGTGCTTTGAGTGTGCCGTCTATAGGTTTTTACTATTTTTACCCTTCGTTGTGCTTTTGTTAAGTAGTGGCTGGGGTGACAAATGATGGAATAGGGTCATGTCCTAGGGTGTTGGGTATGGGGTTGGGGGCTGGTATTGGGCTAAGTTTGTCATATGGAGTTCTAGGTAGTAAGGGAGGGGATAAAAATATAGATAGATTGAGGGTAGGGTCATGGAATATAGGGACCCTGTAGGGGAAGTCGATAGAACTGGTTAAGATTCTTTGGAAGAGAATGATTAATATTGTGTGTGTTCAGGAGACCAAGAGGAAAGGTTCTAAGGCTAGGGATGTAGATGTGTACAAGTTGTCGTACTCAGGTAGTGATAGGCACAGGAATGGTGTAGGTATCTTAGTAGACGAGGAGCTCAGGAAAAGGTAGTGGAGGTTAATAGGGTTAGTGATAGGGTGATGACTATCAAGTTGGTCTTTAGAGGGTTTACTTTGAACATCTACAGTGCGTATGCACCACAGGTGGGTCTGGACGAGAAGGAAAAGAAGAGTTTTGGAAGGTTTTCGATGAGGTGGTTAGAGGCGTGCCTAGTTTGGAGAATATTTTCTTAGGAGGGGATTTTAATGGGCTCATCAATTCTTTTTCGTTAAAGTATGATGATGTGCATAGAGATTTTGGGCTTGAGGTTAGGAATGATGAGGG
Source organism: Capsicum annuum (assembly GCF_002878395.1). Taxonomy (NCBI): domain Eukaryota; kingdom Viridiplantae; phylum Streptophyta; class Magnoliopsida; order Solanales; family Solanaceae; genus Capsicum; species Capsicum annuum. The sequence goes on from NW_025896054.1 coordinate 3,037,730, forward strand.
AGCTGCTCTTTTGGAGTTTGCAAGGGCCTTTGGGTTGGTGGTAGTAAATTCCAATTTTTCGAAGAAAGAGATGCATCTTGTTACTTTCTGTAGTAGGTTATCCAAGACTCAGATTGACTTTTTGCTGCTTAGGAAGAGGGATAGAGCTTTGTGTAAGTATTGTAAGGTGAGCCCGAGTAAGAGTCTTATGACCCAGTATAGACTGCTGATGATGGACTTGGCTATCAAGAAGAGTAAAAGGGGGTGAGGTAGGAAGGGTCATCCTATAATTAGGTGGGGTGGCCTAACTCTAGTTAGTGCGTTAGAGATAGGGGTAATGTTAGAGAGGATGGGGGTGTGGGAGTGTAAAGGGGATATGGATAATATGTAGGATAAGGTTATTGGGTGCATCAAGGAGTCTGCTAGAGAGGTGTTGGGAATTTTGAGGGGTTGGTTTGGCTGGTATCGAGGGGATTGGTGGTGGAATAAATATGTCAAGAACAAGGTGGAGATGAAGAAGGTGGCTAATGATAAGTTAGTGGAGACCAAAGATGAAGAGAAGAAGCGGGTGAGTAGGGAAGAGTATAAGTTAGCAAAGAAGGAGTCTAAGCTAGCAGTTACGGCTGTTAAGTCAGCAGTTTTTGAGAGTTTATGTAAGGGATTAGAGAATAAAGGTGGGAAAAAGAGGTTATTTAGGATTTCTTAGGTTAGGGAAAAGAAGGGGAGGGATCTGGACCAGGTGAAATGTATTAAGGGGGAGGATGGCAGAGTATTGGTTGACGACGCCCTCATTAAGGAAAGGTAGCAGTCGTATTTTCATAGGCTCTTGAATGAGGAGGAGGACAAAGGAGTTGTGTTAGGGGAGTTGGAGCACTCCGGAGAGTGTCACAATTTTGGATATTATTAGCATTTTAAGGTAGAGGAGGTCAGTGATGCCATTCGTAAGATGCGAAGAGGTAAGGCGACGGGGTCCGACGAGATCTCGGTGGATTTTTGGAAGTTTTCTAGTGGGCTAGGGTTGAGGTGGCTAACTTGTTTAATAATATTTTTAAGTCTTCTAGGATGCTCAAGGAGTAGAGATAGAGCACGATGATTCCTCTATATAAGAACAAGTGGGACATTCAGAGCAGCAATAACTACCGGGGTATTAAGTTGTTGAGTTACACAATAAAGATTTGGGAGAGGGTGGTGGAGCAAAGGTTGAGAAAGATTGTGTATTTTGAAGTTACATCTCATTTGTATTTTGAAACTATATATGTATTTTGAGTTCAAATTAATAACTTTGATTAACATCATATGTATTTTTAATGCAAATTCTAAACACTGCATATGTTTTTTAAAGCAAAATCTCACCGTAACAAATAAAACAAGAACATTGAAATAAAAAAATTTATAAAATATTAAAGAAAACAAATATGACATAAAATTTTAAAATGAATTACTGTCATGCAGTTCTAATTAGTTAGTGTGAAACTAATTCATTTTTTTAGTTCAAAAAGATTAAATACATATGATGTTTATTGCATATGTATTATTATTGTAAAATCTGAACAAGTCATATTAAATTTGAAATTGAATAAGCAAACATTAAAATACATATATGTATGTTGCATATGTATTTTGTATATTACAAAATCGAAACACTATATATATATATATATATATATATATATATATATATATATTGAAGCTAAATACATATGATGCATTCTCCATATGTATTTTTTAATGCAAAATTTGAACACTGCAAATGTATTTTACTCAAAATTTCACAGAAAAAAATACTTAAATAAATTTATTTCATTCAATATGCAAATTGAAAGTTTAATTCACCTAATATATATTTTGAAAGTCAATGAACACATATTACAATATATATGAAGGTAACTATATATGTATTTTATTAAAAATTTCAAAACTGCATATGTATTGCAGATGTACATCTCAATCAACAGATACTATTGAACACTGAAATAAAATATAAAGTACAAAATTGTTGAAAGCATATTCAAATTTAACGGCTGAAGTTAATTTCTTTCATTCAGTTCATATTAACTTTTAAACAATCCAAAACATAAAATAAGTCTGTACAAAATAAACAACATTCATAAACCAGTTTGTCAACTATCCAATGTAATAAATTGGACAACCATCATATTTCTAAAACTTCAGTGACACTAGTAATTCGGCTTTGCCTGCCAGGCCTCAAGAGTGCTTCAACATCACTAGAGCATTTGTTTCTTGTTTTCCCATGCCATATTATAATCCCACAATAGTGTTGCATAACGTGTACGAAGTGTGTTGGGGTTGAACTCAATCGAAGAAACTCTTTTGCCATAAGAAAGACACTCTGCATATGTTACCATATAGAGACCATAGTCCCTACAAAAAAAATTGAATAATACGTAAAATTTACTTTCTACATACTTAATATTTTGGTAAATGTATTTTAAATACTTACAAGCTTCTATTTTGTTGTTGAGGCAAATCATCTTCAAATAACACATCAAAAAGATCTGACAAGTATTTATCTTTGTATCTTGAATGGTTATGAAGATCGATACCTTTCTTTTCGTAGAAATTACAAGCTTTGAGATACAATGGGATAATCGCAGCTAATTTCTCTATCTCAGACAGAATAACCGCATAGTGCCCAGAGAATTCATATGAATCATATAAGAATATGCACTTCTGGGAGAATGATAAAACTGTGAGAACCCAATGTGTTTCTCCCTTATATTGACATGAATAAAGATATTATCCACTGTATGCCATGGCACTGAAGCATGTATACGAAACTCATTAATGTATTCATTAAGATAAGACTCTTGTCCTCCCGCATTAAGGTTTGGATCATCCACAGAGTATACTTGCATCACAGACCTAATTATGTTCATAAAGTTGCACTCTACTATGCTGTATTTTGTAAGAGTTGTGGGTCTCATACATACATCCAAATAACTCTTCATGAGTATTTTGTATAAGAATATATTTTCCATACATGCAAATTTAGGAATTTCATATAAATACAAATACAAATAAGCATGGCAGCTTTCCAAATTTTACAAAAAATACATATAAAACTGTAAAAAACAACAAAACACAACCAACACACAAAAAAATACATCTAACATACATATGTATTTTAAACAGAACAAATGTCCCTAAATACATATCAGGATAATATAAAAATACATATTAAAACGACACCTTATTAACTGTACAAATCACCACCAACACATCAACAAATACATAGAACATGAATATGCATTTTAAACAGAACAAATCAGCTCACTGCAATCCATAAATACATATCAGGAGAAAAAAATACATATTACAACTACACTTTATTAAAATGTAGAAATAAACAAAACACAATCAACATATCAAAAAATATATATAATATGCATATGTACTTTGAATAAAACAAATCACCTCACTGCAGTTCCTAAATACATATCTGGAAAACACAAAATACATATTAACCCAATGAAAAAAATACATAATACTCTCAGCTTTGATAAAAGCTTTAATAAATTCAAAAAAAAAAAAAAACATAACAGTAAGTAAAAAATACATTTAGACCGAAAATAATACCTGTTCCTCCATCTCTTCTTCAGATTCATTATCAGAAGAGTTCTGAACATTGTCATCAACCTAACTTAATTCTTCAATTTCTTTAGCTTTCCTTTTCCTTTCATATTTTTTTTTCTTTTGGTGAATGAGTTTTCTTCAATCGTTTTTTTGACAATATCATCCATCTTCACTGCGTCGTTATGAATTTGTTCATTCGTACTCCAAAATTTCTTCGACTGTAGGTGATTAGAAACAACATTAACTACATCGTCTTGATTTAATCCAAGACCAAAAGATGATGCATAATCAGATTAATAGGTCGTATACAACTATTTGTTTGTGATTTTGGTGTTTGTTCATCCATTAGAGCATAAAAACCTTAAAATCAGATTTGCTAATGAATTACAGTATCAAAAAAAAAATTTATAACATGCAACAACGGAATTAAATAGTTACCTAAAATAGATGAACACAATCCTTATCAAATCCTGCTAAAATTGTGCGAAGAAAAAAAATTAAATAGGAAACATTATGTTAATGGCGTAAGAAAAGGAAAAAGATATTCTAAAATCAGTGAAAGAGAAAAAGAAAGCGTGAAAAGAGGAACCCTTTCACAATAATTTTTTTTAGGCGGTAAAAGTAGAGGACCACTAATTAAAATAAGAAAAATATTGCTATTGTTGCTACACAATGTAATTTGATGAAAGTATTGCTATTTTTTATAAATAAAGCTAAAGGCAATCTAATGCCATAGAAAGAACACATACTTCTGGAACCACGGAACAAGGGTGGTCATTCAATAGCTGCCATGTCAAGGTGGTTGTTTATGTTGTGTAGGGTACTTCATAGATCTTCTTTTTCCTTTACTAAAAACATCTTTCTTGCAGAAGGCCTTATCACGGTGCGTCAATCAGAAATGATCATCTTGGTAAACCCGAATTTCATAGACATGATGATGGTTGGAGAAAAAAGCCCATTACAGCTGACTCATCTGTTGGGGCTTCTGAAACATTCTTAGAATCTGCTTTTAATGTTCATGCGTGTGAGTTGGGTCCTCAAATTGAGGTTGTTGAGCAAGCTTTAACTGGTATAAGCGTGAGTGAAGAAAAAGAATCCTTTGGATTAACTTTATGTTGTCTGTAGTTTGTAGATAGATTTTTTTAAAAAAAATTTCTTTTGTTAATTTTATTAGAATGTTATAGAGGATGATGAAGATTAACACTATGATTAGTATTTTCAAAGAATATATTGTGATGATAACAATTTACGTGGTGAGTTAAATTTTATTTAAGCAATTATTTCTTTTTTAAATGTATATTTATCAAATTTATTCTTCTATTTCAAATAAATTTGTGAATCTACAAGCTATTTTGCAGTTATATAAAACACGAATAAATTTGTGTAAGCAGTTGATTTATATTTTCATATAAAATTCCATGTGTCTTATAATTATTATTTTTTGTTAACTATTTTTCCATATCAACCGTACATGACTTACTATTTCTATTCTTTTATTTTTTAAATTATAAACCGTCTTCTTTTATTGCTCTAGCAATATGTTTTGTTAACAACCCTTTTTTCCTTTTTCTCTGTTTTCATTTCAGAAAACAAGCCTTTTCTTATGCTCTTAATAATGGATCGACATACAAATAATGTATTTTAACTATCGCTATTTGTAATTTTTTTTTAGAGAAATTATTTGTATGTATTAGCGAGCTGATTCTTCTTTCCTCTTCAAATGATATTCTTGCATTCTTTAAATAAATTAAAGATTTTATTTGCTATGATATGCCAAATTGATGTTCTCACGTTTTCCGATTTTCATTTATCGTTACTACTATCTATTGGTATAAATCCATTGGTATAACATTAATCACATCAAAAAAATATTTTTCTTCTAATTTTCTTGGTGGGGGTATTTTTACCTCTGTATGGAAGAAGAATTGTGATCATTGTGCCTAGGGGTGTTCATGGTTTGGTTAAAAATCAAACCGAACCACTAACCAAACTAAATCGATTAAAAAAAACCGATATTTGGTTAGGTTTTGTTTGATTTGGTTTTAAATTTTTAAAATCGATATTTATGTGGTTTGGTTTTGATTTTACTCTAAAATATTCGACAAAATAACTAAACCGAACCGATAAAAATTTTATATATATATACATATATATATATATATATATATATATATATATATATGTATACACACACATACATATGCATATACAAATTATTTATATATTATTCATAAATAAAATATAAATATTTTTTATATTTAAAATTTTAATCATGAATTTAACTTTAGTCATATGTCTCCATCTAGTTGATGGTATATTATGAAATTCTATATAATTTTCGCACTTTGAATGACAAATGATACTAATTGTGAAAATTATCTTGTTGTCTATGGAGTTTTATAGGTGGGTTTTATTAGATTATAGGTAACCCCTAGTTTTGAACTTTCTTTTTGGTCACTATTGAGCAAAAAATTTATGTGTTTACCTTTTGGGGGGTTTATCATATCATTCTCTTATATGTAGTTTCTAAATATTTTTATAGAAGTGTCCATATGGTGTTGTTCATGACTTTGCCTAAGTATAACACTAAATTGACATCTTGGTTTCAAGGTTGAGGAACAACACTCGGTTGACATCTCATATGTTTGATAGGATATTTTCAAGAAAAATTTCAACTTTTATCATTAACTAAAGTTATAAAGTTATAAACCAAAAAATCGAACCGAACCGAACTAAACCAATGGTTACTTTTTTGTGTTGGTTTGGTTTGGTTTTAGAAATTTAAAAATCGACTAAATTAGTTTGGTTATGATTTCGACCAACAATCGACCCATGAACACCCCTAAATTTGTGTCTTATGTAGTATTATTTTTATTTTTTTATTATAATATTTTTAAACTATTAAACAAATTGATAATTATAAAGAATGAATGAAAAAAATGACAAAAAAATAAATATGAATGGAGGTCGTAGAGAGATGCCACATAGGCATATATATATATATATATATATATATATATATATATATATATAAG
>NW_025896055.1:0-1895 GCF_002878395.1 Capsicum annuum
TTTGAGATGATAATAGGGTTGTAATATGTTTAGAAGCTATATATTTCGTAGGGTTAAGTTTAGGGGCGTGTAAGGAGTGTTAAAAGACTTAATTACCCTTAAAATAACTCAAAACGGAGTGTTTTTGGCACCTGGAACTGACTTATGCGGTGCCCAAGTGATTACCTAAGCTAGGTTGGGTGGTGCCTAACCAATCGCCTATGGGTTGGGCAGCGCCTAACCAATCGCCTATCCTTACTGTCTCTCAAGAAAATGGGTATAACTTTTCGCTTGGGTATTAGATTAAGGCGAAACTGGTATCGTTGGAAAGCTAATTCGATTACCTACAATTTGGTGGGTCTAAATCAGCCAAAATACCACATTAACATCGAGTTATACTTGTTCAAAGATGACCCTTGCAAAATCGAACACTAAAACTTGATGGATTCAAAAACTCTTAGCTTGTATTACCTTAAGTGACCCATATGAACATGCTTAATGCATCATAAGCTATCCTATCACTAGGATATTTATTGTAAGTCATATACTCAAGTATGAATCACAGGATAGGAGATTTCATACATAGGAATACTTATTCACTTCCTAGCTTAGAAACATACGGGGTGTTACAATATCTCCCCCTTGAGAACATTCGTCCTTGAATGAGAATTTACTGAGAAGGGATATAAGACAATAGAACCTGAACTAAACATGAAGAACTGAAACTTGATCTCATGACTAATATGCTAAACATACTGAACTCGTGCATATCTGATGCACGGACAACTGACACATGAATGTATGACTGAGTATGAAATGGTTAATAGGTACCAAGTTTATACTGGAAATATGAACGTGAAACTGAATAAGATTAAGGAGAATTGTTACCTTGAGCTTGATCTAAATTGGCAGGGAAGAGGTGAGGATACTTGGTACGCATATCTGCTTCTGCTTCCCAAGTATCTCCCTCATGAGACTGATTTCGCCAAAGAACCTTAACTAGAGGGACTTCTTTGTTCCTCAATCTATGAGTCTGATAATCTAAGATTTCAACTGGAATCTCTTCATAAGAGAGGCTGTTCTGAATGTCGATGCTCTAAATAGGGACAACAACTGCTGGGTCACCTATGCACTTCTTTAGCAAAGAGACATGGAAGACTGGATGGACTGAGGCTAGATTTGAAGGCAACTCAAGCCCATAAGCTACTTTGCCAAAGCGACAAAGAATTCTGAAGGGACCAACATATCAGGGACTGAGTTTTCCTTTCTTGCCGAACCTATTCACTCGCTTCATGGGAGAGATCTTAAGATAGACAAAGTCATTGACCTTAAACTCGAGATACTTTCTACGAACATCTGCATAGGACTTTTGTCGGCTCTAAGCAGCCCAGAGTCTCTCTTTAATCAATTGAACTTTCTCTAAGGCATCGAATACTAAGTCAAGACCTATGATTGAGGCTTCACTAACTTTGAACCAACCAATAGGAGATCTACATCTCCTACCATAAAGAGCTTCGAATAGAGCCATCTGAATACTAGAATGATAGCTATTGTTGTATGCAAACTCAATCAAAGGCAAGTGGTCATCCCAACTTCCCTTGAAGTCAATTGTACACGCCTTTAGCATATATTCAAGAGTCTGAATGGTCCTCTCTGCTTGACCATCTGTCTGAGGATGAAATGTTGTGCTGAGATGGACTTGGGTATCGAGACCCTTTTGGAATGCTTTCCAAAGGTGAGAAGTGAACTAGGTACCTCTATCTAAGATGATAGATAGTGGAACAGCGTGTAACCTGACTAACTCCCTGATATAGAGTTTGGCATAATCCTCGGTAGAATAAGAAGTACGAATAGGAAGGAAATGAGCTGACTTGGTCATTCTATCTGTAATGACCCAGACTGAATCATGCTGATGA
>NW_025896056.1:0-1767 GCF_002878395.1 Capsicum annuum
CACACTCTTCATGGGTGAAACTCGAAGGAAAATGCGATCACTAATAAAAAATCTCAAGGCACGAAGTCGATGATCAACATAACACTTCTACAAACTCTGAGATGCTCTAAGTCTATCCTGCAAGACTCAGACTCTATCTAAAGACTCAAAATAAAAGTACGCCTATCGAGGTCTCACCTCTGAAACATCGAACCAACCTACAAAAGAGCGACAACACCTACCACACAATGCCTGAAAAGGATCCATCTCAACACTGGAATTGTAGCTATTACTATATGCAAACTCTTCTAAAGCCAACTGCTGCTCCCACTGGACACCAAAATCTATCACGCACGCACAGAGCATACTCTAAGACCTGGATAGTCCGCTCTGAGTGGCTATCAGTCTGGGGGTGAAATGCGGTACTGAGATCCAATCGAGTACCTAACTTATCCTGAAAAGTCTTCCAAAAGTGATATGTGAACATAAAATCCCGGTCTAAAATAATGGACATCGACTCACTATGCTGACGCAAAGCTCACGAATGAAGATAGGTGCTAACCTCTCAGCACTAAATGAGACCTGAACCAGAATAAAATAAGTTGACTTGGTCAATCAATCCACGATGACTCAAACACTGTCAGAACCATGAATATACGAGGCAAACCAGTCACAAAGTCCATAGTGATGCATTCCCACTTCCACTCAGGAACGGGTAACCTCTGAAGCAAACCACCAGGTTGCATATTCTCGACCTTCACCTGCTGACAACATAGGCAACGAGCCATAAAATTCGCTACATCTTGATTATACCACTCCACCAGTAGTGCTGCCTTAATCACAATACATCTTAGTCATACCTGGGTAGATAAAATATCTGAAACAATGGGACTCCCCCAAGATCAACCTAATTCAATCACCACTCTCGGCACATAAACTCATCCCCCAATCCTCAAAACTCCATCCAAATCAAGTGAGGCTTCCTTAGACTCCCCACTCAACACCTTATCTCGAGTCAACCTCAATCTAACATCGTCAAACTGATGAGCTCGAATCTACTTTATCAAAGATGATCTAGCCTCCATAAATGCCAAAACATGGCCCGGTGTTGAAATATTAAGCCTAACCATCAGGTTAGCCAAAAACTAAACCTCTAAGGCCAACGACCTCTCCTAAATCAAAAGATGCACCAAGCTACCCATGTTAGTCGACTTTCGGTTTAAGTCATCCACAATCACAGTAGCCTTGCCCTGATGGCAGAGAATATTCAAGTCATAATCCTTAAGCAACTCAAGCCAACGGCGCTGCCTCATATTAATATCTCGCTGAGTGAAGAAGCACCGAATGCTACAATGATTTGAAAAGATCTCACAACAAACTCCATAAAAGCAGTGCCTCCACAACTTTAAGGAAAACACAACTGCGCACAACTCCAAATCATGGGTAAGATAATTCCTCTCATGAGGCTTCAATTGACAAGATGCATAAGCAATTACCTTGCCCTCCTACATCAACACAACACCTAACCCAATACCTGAAGCATTACAAAAGACAGTAAAGCCCACACCCTCCTTAGGCAAAGCTAATATAGGAGCTGAAGTCCATAAATCCTTGAGCTTTAGGAATCTCGCCTCACAAGCTTTGGACCACTAAAAAGAAATCTTCCTCTAGGTTAACTTGGTCAATGGAGCTGCAATGGAATAGAAACCCCCAACAAAACACTAATAATACCCGGCCAAGCCAATAAAACTCAAAATATCGGTGGGCAAAGTAGGTCTATCCCAAATC
>NW_025896057.1:0-1834 GCF_002878395.1 Capsicum annuum
ACAATGTTGGCATATCATGGAGCAAGGCAATTTCCATTTTGGCAATTCTCAGTAAGCCTCCGCGATAGTAGCGCATCGCAGAGGTGGCCAAATTGGCAATTCAAAGGATTAACGCGATAGCTCCGCATCACGGTGTTTGTCTAGGTCCCAATTATCCCTTTTCCAGTGGCTTGTCACGTTAGTGGCGTGTCGCACCAAGGCCAAAAATTAGAATCTTCAGTTTTTAAATTTATTTAGGAGTATTTGAATCTTTTTCCATAGCCCTAATTAACCTAAAACATTAAATTTAACAATCAAAGATCTTCTTTTAAAGAACAAGAAACCCTAGCTCTCAAATTGAAGGCCAATCCTTAAGAACTCACCCAGAACTTTGAGAAATTCACTATCCCAGGTATGTTAGATGTTCATCCATGGATTCCTTTCATCCATGGAGTCCAATTAACCTGTTGAAATTTCAAGTTTTGATCTTTTCTAGTTATTTGATTTTAAATTATGTTTTCATCGATGAATCTCCATGTAATATTGATTTTATACCATGGTACCATGAAATTATTGTTATTATTCAACCCTCCATGTTTTAACATTATTCATTATTAAATTACACTAGGAATTAATACTATTACGATGAACTTATGCTATTTCTACTAGTTTCATGGCATTCCTATGATTGTTTTAAACCCTGAACTATAAGCATTTGATAAAAATGCCTACAATAGTGATTGATTTAAATAAAAGCCTTCATGTTTTGTCCTTCAAGCTCTTGTGTCATTTTAGTATTATTGTTTTGAGTCCTGGGGGTATTGAATACCCGAAATCCATAGTTGTTTACATATTCTAGTCTCAGTATATTACAGAATAGTTTTCAGAACATACTATGAGCATTATCAGAATAGTCAGTTACCAATCAGACGAACTCAGAATAGCCTAGTATTTCAGTGTTTTTCAGTTAGGAGTAGGATATAGCATCGAGTGTTCAAGCAGTACTTGGACATTTTCATCATAGTCTTCATTGATGACATTCTTATTTACTCTCTTAGGAAAAATAATCATGAAGACCAGCTTAAAATTGTACTTCAAACTCTTAGAGATCACCAGTTGATCGCTAAATTCAGTAGGTGTGAATTTTGGCTAAGATCAGTACCTTTTCTTGGCCATATTATTTTTGGTGATGGCATTAGAGTTGATCCTCAAGAGACTGAGACGAACAAAAATTGGCCTAGACCCATCTCTCTATCAGATATTAGTAGTTTCTTGGGTTTAGCTGGCTATTACCGTTGGTTTGTTGTAGGGTTTTCTTCTATTGCATACCCTATGTCCCGATTGACTCAGAAGAAAGTTAAGTTTCAGTGGTCAGATTCATGCGAGAAGAATTTTTAGGAGTTGAAGACTCGACTCACCTCAGCCCAAGTCTTGACTCTACCAAATGGTTCAGATGGTTTTGTTATGTATTGTGATGCATCCAAGGTAGGTTTACGTTATGTCCTCATGCAGAGAGGTAAGGTTGTATCCTATTCCTCCAGACAGCTTAAACCCCATGAGAATAATTACGCTACTCATGATCTTGATTTAGTAGCTATACTGTTTGCCTTAAATATTTCAACGCATTACTTGTTTGGGGTGTATATAGATGTGTTCACAGATCAAAAAACCCTTTAGTGTGTGTTCTCTCAGAAAGATTTGAATCGGAATTAAAGAAGGTGGTTAAAATTATTAAAGCATTATGACATAAGTGTTCTGTATCATCTAGGCAAGGCCAACTCCATATAGCCCATCGAGTTGTAGAATTATAGGGTGTACCACCTAACTCAGAAGTAAAGCAAAAATGATGCCATGA
>NW_025896058.1:0-3045 GCF_002878395.1 Capsicum annuum
AGAGAAGACCTATAGTGATCCTAGCTGACCTGTCTGAAGATCTTGGTTATTAAAATAAAGGTAGGACTTTAGTATTTGGCATACATTGATTGGAACTTCATTCTGAGAGTTAGTGTCTTTTGATTGTCTTCATGGCTACTTATGTGATGTTTGATAAAGGAGAAGTGGGACTACTTTGTAGTGAGGGCACACTAGTTACGTTGCTAACTTGTTTGGATAGTCTAATCTTTGTACATGCATGGTTGTTGATGCTGAATTGAGGCCATATCTTGATTCCTATATGTCGCATTGTTTTTCCTCAAAAATATGCACAGTTTTGTTTTTAAATTAATTGACCTTGGATATAGTAAAGATGTTCTGAGATAATATGGATGGTTGACTGCCGAATGTAATCTGTATCCTCTTGGTTGTGTTTTAAGTTGTGGGTGTTGATGTGTAAAAAGATGATAACACATTTGAGGCTTTTAACTAAGAATAATTACAATGTTTTAAGAAACTTTTGTTCTTTTTGATTGTTTTATCTAGGATTTTGCAATGTAAGTCAAGAGAAAAGAGAACCAACAATGATTGAAGTAATAAAGTTGAAATTTGAAGCAAATAGAAGAGAAATGTGGCTGGCGACATTCCTGATAAGTCGTTTGAGGCTTTTAACTAAGAATAATTACAAAGTTGTAAGCAACTTTTGTAGTGTTTGATTGTTTTATCTTTGATTTTGCAATAGAAGTCAGGAGGAAAGAGAACCAAGAATAATGGAAGTAAAAAACTTGAAATCTGAAGCAAAATAGAATAGAAATGTGGCGGGCGACATTCCTGATAAGTCGTCAGCACTCTGATACATTATTAGCTTCATCATCAGCCTTAAACAGAGAATGGGATTTAGTTGGAAGAAGTGACGACGACATCTGATAAGCCGTCAGCCTTGTGATAAGTCGTCAGAGTCCCTGTCAGCCTTAGACAGAACATGGAAGCTGAGGTGGAGAAGTAAGGACATTTTCTAAAGGGTATTTTGTACCTATTTTGGAACGCACATATTTTGTAATTTTCCTCTAGTTTCTTGTCTTGAGAAAAACAATTAACCTCGAAGAGTTTATCATCAATATTTAGGATTTCTACTTTGATTTAATCTGAGAAACACTGGTTGCAATTCATCTTGCTGTAAGTTCATTTTTCAAATTATGAATTCAACTTGTTTTATCGATTATTACATTATGAGTGGCTAAATCCCTTTAACCTTAATTATGGGATCTATGGGTTAGGTCTTGGTAAGTTGCTAAGTGTTCAAAATTCTAACAGTAATAGGACATTTTTATAATTTTGAGGTTTTAATTATTGTCTATAGGTTGCAAACGATAGATAGCACCTGCTTTGATTTTCTTGATATAAGAAATCAACTATAATAGGAAGTGAATTATTGACAGGGACTTGGAAGCCACCAACTTTCCATTTAATAATTGATGCTGTAACAAGGTTAATTAACCTGAGGTGAAGTCTGGCCAGTCAATATAAATTTCCGAAGTCTGAGAGAATTAGGTAATTAAATGCTTAAGTAGGTCAAAAGGAATTTAGGCATAACTTTGATAACGATAATATGTTGTTCCTACCTATAGTGAGAATCTTGAATCACCATTAGCATTTGTCAAGTATCCTAATTCTGGTTTTCCATAAACCCCTGATTACAAACACTAAAACTAAAATGACCAATAATTATTTGCAAATCTCAAAATCCCCCCATTTTATCTTTTCATATCATCTGTTTGAATTTAAATTGTAGCTATAGTTTCAAATTAGTTTAATCGCCACTCACATTGTTCCTTGTGGATTTGAACCCGACTCCAAAAGTTGGGTAAATATATTAATGACGACCTCATTGCACTGAATTGACGTGTAAGTGTAGCCTTATTAGGAGGCTAACAACTTATCAAAAAAGTTTTGGGTTTTTGTTGTCGTACATCTTTTCCCCGGAGTCTTTTTACTAGTAGAGCCGTCATGTTTAGGCGTATTGTGATTTGTTGTAAAATGTTGTAGTTGACTAGGAGAAATACAAGTACCGTAGGCATTTAACTTGGTTTTTTGTTTTTTGAACAGATCTCCATTGGTCTATTTTATAACTATGTGATATGCATTTATGTGTGACCATTGTGCATCTTGTTATGGCATTAGAACTAGTGATATGATAACCACTGCTAAACAATTACATGAAAAAAATGGGTAGTAGCTTGTGATGTATCCTTGTGCGATGTGTGTGTGAGATACTACCTAGTTCCAGTTGTGTGTTAAATCCAGAACTTGCTCGGTTGGTCTTGCCTTGGTTGTAGGATCGTGTTCACGAAAGGATCATAGGTCGTTGTTGATATTGGTCCACGTTTAGCGTAAATGACCTTTCATGTGTAAATAATATCCCTTGATCCTGATATTGAGCCTTAATGCCTATTCTTCTTATTATACCTATCACTTACCAATTTGTATCACAATGAGTGTGGCTGCTATAGGGGTACGTGATGTAAAATGAGTATGAAGAAAGGTAGAGTAAAACAAAAGAATAAAAAGCTGGGTGAGGTGAAAAAGAGCAAGAAAAGAAAAGTTGTGAAAAAAAAGAAGGGATTAAAGAAAGGAACCGTACTCAGTATCCTCTTGGTTGTGTTTTAGTTGCTTGAGAAGAAGCAATTATTTTAAGTTGAGGGTGTTGATGTGTGAGCAGATGATAACACATTTGAGGCTTTTAACTAAGAATAATTCAAAGTTTTAAGCAACTTTTGTTGTGTTTGATTGTTTTATCTTTAATGTTGCAGTAGAAATCAAGAGGAAAAAGAACCAACAATGATGGAAGTAAAAAAGTTAAAATCTGAAGCAAATAGAAGTGCAATATGGCTGGCGACATTCCTGATAAGTCGTCAGCACTCTGATAAGTTATTGGCTTCATTATTAGCCTTAAACAGAGAATGGGATTCAGTTGGAAGAAGTGACGAAGATATGTGATAAGCCGTCAGCCTTGGGCTAAGTCGTCAGAGTCCCTGTCAGCCTTAGACAGAACATGGAAGCTGAGGT
>NW_025896059.1:0-1141 GCF_002878395.1 Capsicum annuum
ATGTATTTACAGAATACATACCTGATCCATATATATATTCTCGTTTTATATGAGTCACTTTTGTATTTCGCAAGTACATATGAAGATATATAGTATAGTAATGTTTGTTACTGCTTAATATGAATATGATATGTATTTTCTAAATATATATCACAGTCATATTTGTATTTTTTGTAAAGTAATATACATATGGATCAAGCATGTATTCTGTAAATACATATGCAGGGTTATATGTACTTTTTCGTAATGTAATATATATTATGTAAAAGAAAACATATGCACACAATGTGTTTTGTATTATATTTTTTGTGAACAGTACATGTAATATAGATTTATGTCATTATTTTATTCTATAGGTGTTGCGTGATCATATATTTATGGCAAGAGTACTTCCAAGGTTTGCATCAGACATAGAATGTCACACAATCAATGATATTGAAGAACGCATTAAGGTGATGTTATCAAAGGAGCAATACACGATTTTTTGTCATAAGAATATGTGTGGTGTCTACATGAACAAGAAAAAAATGTGTAGTTCAAGTGCAATTAGGCAGATGTATTATGTCACAAATGTATTATAAATTTTTTGGGGGCATGTGCATGTATTTGTATTTTGTATACATAAATGCATATCTATATGTATTTTTGTATTATGTTGAATTTGTCTTTAAACTGTTCTATGTCATTCTAGATGGTAACATATGTATTTATTTGTATTTTTTACTGTTTAAGATATGTATCATCTATTTTTTGATTAACTATATGTATATGTATATAGTTGTCTTTTTTGTTATAGAGATTCTGTGTCCTATATGTTTATATATACATATGAGTGAGATATATATTTTAGTAAATTCATAGGCAGATACATATGTATGTGTTGTACTATAAATACATATCCAGATCTGTATGGCTATGTATTTTGTATATTTTTTGAATATGTGATACACATATTTATCTTTTCAAAATAAAAGTTAGATAGAAGAGTAAAAAAGTGAAAAAAAACAAAAATAGAAAAAGGAAAAACAAAAAAAAGAAGTGAAAGAAAAAAAAGAAGACAGAGAAATAGAAGTGTAAAAATAAAAGGAAAAAAGAAAAAAAATAGAAAAATGAAGAAGAAAACTAAAATAGGAAAAGAAAA
>NW_025896060.1:0-2767 GCF_002878395.1 Capsicum annuum
ACTCACTTGTTGCAACAACTTATTCATCTATTGAAAATTATCAAACAGATATAGACATCTGTTGCAACAGATGACTAAGTTGTTGCAACATATGACTCATCTGTTGAAAATTACTAAATAGATAAAATATGTGTTGAAAAACAATTTAAAATACTAAAGCTCAAATATTTTTTAGGAGAACTCAAATGTTTCCCCCCTTGTCTAAGGTCTTGTCTTCAATTTTAGTTAAATCAATTTAATTATTATTAATAATTGCTTAATTTGAATCAACAAATGACTAACCTGTTATAAGCATTTATTACAACAGATGACTAACCTTTTGCAACAAATAGGTGATCTATTGGAAAATAATTAAAATACTAAGGAACTCAAACATTTTTAGGAGAACTCAAATGTTTGTCCCAATGTCTTAAAGACTTGTCTTTAATTTTAGCTAAATCAATTTAGTTATTACTAATAATTGCTTAATTTGAATTAACAGATGGTTGACATGTTGCAACAGATGATTCATCTATTGAAAATTTTCAAACAGATAGAAAATCTGTTATAATAGATGGGTTATCTATTAGAAATCAATTAAAATATTAGGGAACTTAAATATTTTTAGGAGAACTCAAATGTTTGTCCCCTCGATTCTTTTGCATTTGATGTATGATACACTATTTTTATCTTCTTTACCTATTTCATGAAATTTTTCATGTGTTTCACTTATTCGTTGTGCCCTTGTTGAAATTTTTAGAATTTTTTAAGTCAAATTTTGTTCGTATATCACTTGGACATTACTTCATAGGTGATTTTGTAAGTATAATTATAATTTTTGTTGAATTTTTTATTTGGTATATGTGCTACTGCTGCAATGGATAGAACCTGCAATATGAATCCAATATATGAGTCATTTATTGCAACAAGTGAGTAATTTGTTGCAACATATGACTAATCTATTGTAACAGATGATCCATATGTTGGATTCATGTTACAACACTATAATACAAATCCAACAGATGAGTAATCTGTTATAACAGATTAGTCATATATGTTGCAACAGATTACTCATATGTTGCAACAGATTAGTCAATATGTTGCAACAAGTTACTCATCTGTTGGATTCACATTACATGTTTTATCTACTATTGAAAAAACAGCAGTAGCAGATACACCCAGATGAGAAATTCAACTAAAAATTATAATTTTACATACTAAAATCACTTATAAGTAATTTCCAAATAATATACGAATAAAATTTGACTTAAAAAAATAGATCAAATAGCAATAGTAGCGGTAACAACAATGTTCAACAACAAGAAGATGATGATGATGAACAAGAAGAGATGATAATGAAGAACAAGATGATGATAATAAAGAAGAAGATGATGAATAAAGCAACAACAACAATGAACAACAAAAATCACGAAGAGAGAGAAAACTCCAATAAATGAGAAGAGAGAGAAATGTGCCTTTTTTTCCTCTATTTCTAGTTATATTAGATTTTACATTAGATCAAAGTGTAAATTAAAAAACTTGTAGGTTATTTTCAAACTTTTCTTACTTTCTTAATCCTTAATAAAGTAATTGTCACCTCTACTCAATTATTAAGACTTGTGTCACCCACACTGTATTTTAAAACTCTTTTGTCACTTAAAGCCCAAGGCCCCATGAAACATGGAAGAAATCTAATCTAATTTGAGAAACTTTTTTCATAAAAAACTAATTACAATAGAAAATCAAGACACATGAAACTTAAAATAAAATAAAATTAAGGACTCCTAATTAAATCAAAAATCATACTTAAAAGAAAAAAATTAGGTCGTATGCTAACTACAATCCGACACTACTTATTTTTTTCTTTTTGAGGTGGGACGTGTTTTTTTTAGTAAAAATAGTTAAATAAGAATTTGATAAAATAATAAAAAGACATTTCTTATTATGTATTTAAAATTTTTTAAAATTTAATACTTATTAAAATTTTGCTTATTCTAAGGCTTTTATATTTGTTTCTAGAATTTTTAAATCTTATTAAAATCAAATTTAGTTGTTTTATAATTCTTAAACTAATGAAAAAAGTATTAGTTGTCATTGATTCTGACGACTTCTAATAAGAAAAGGTTTTACCATAAATATATATTAATTAATTATTAACTTTTAAAAATTAGAAAAAAATAGTGTAAAGATGATTTTGTCTAAAGCGAAAATTTTTAATGAAGGACAAAAAGTTCAAACAATATTTCTAAGACCCTTCACACTTTTAATATATTCTAGATTATAGATATAGATATAGATTATAGATATAAATATAGATATAGATATTGGGCTTTGTATTAATTTGTTATTAATGAAAAAAATACTATAATTAAAGGTCCAAGAATAAATATCTATTTTCTGAATATAAAAAAATAATAAAAGTAATTAGAAAGTAGATTATAAGTAATATTATTTTACGTATAAAAAATTAAAATTATATATGTATTACGTCGGTTCGGTTTGATTTTATTTTTTATAATACCAAACCAAACCAAGAATGATCATTTTTTTTGCCAACACCAAACCAATCAAACCAAACCATAAGTCTATTTTTTTCCTCGGTTTGATTTGATTCATCGGTTCGGTTTGACTTAACGATTCGGTTTGTACACCCCTATATATACCCACCTATATACATTTTAAATACGTTAAAAAATATATATACACTATGTATATAATATATACTACATTAGAATTTAAAAAATATATACATATATACACAATTACACATATATACGCACCATTCAAT
>NW_025896061.1:0-1137 GCF_002878395.1 Capsicum annuum
GGTAATCTCCTTTTAATCATCCTCCACGCCAGAAAAGAGATTTTAAAGGAACTCTATTATGCCAAAGATTATTTAGGAAATCATTTTGGGTCTTTGTTTTCTAACAATCTGCCAGGCAGAATTATTAGTGAATATACCATTCTCAGAGGAATTCCATATGGGGTAGTCAAGTGCGTTTTTATTACGAATTCCAACATTAGAAATCAGGTTCACAATGTAATAAGGAATAATCGTACTTAAATTTTCAAAATTCCAGGTACCATTCTGAATAAAAGAGTTGATAAGAATTTTAGGAGACTTACCTGGGCCCTGTCACAGCTTGGCGAAGGCACCTAAACCTGTCCAATTGTCACACCAAAAACTGGAATTTCCTGCTTGAACTTTCCATATAATGTGAGGTTCAGCTTGCGCTTTGATCTTCATCAGGCTTTTCCAAGTGTGTCAGTCAGCTGACGTAGGAACTTTGCTCACTGGATGTGATCTCTTGCAATATTTCTTCATTAAAAAATCAGCCCAAAGAAATGGTTGGGTCCTGAACCTCCACCATCTTTTAAGTAGCAATGAATTGGAGATATCATGCATGCTTCTTATTCCAACGCCCCCTTCATCTTTCGGGAAACATAGATTTTCCCACTTACTCCAATGATACTTATTTTTACCATTACTAGTTCCCCAAAGAAAGTTAGCAAAATGCATCTCGATAAGGCAGATGGTAACCTTAGGCAGGTTGAGGGCTGAGAGAGTATAAATAGGTATGGATTGCAGGACATGCTTAATAAGTGTAATTTTTCCAACATCAGAAAGCATGCTACTTTGCCATCCATTAAGTCTCTTAACAATTTTTGGAAGCATACTATCAAAATAGCTGAGATTTTTCTTTCCACTATATATTGGACAACCCAAATAATTGAAAGTAAATTTTTTATCCATATAACCAGTCATTCTTCTCATTCTGTTAATCCTATGAGGAGAAGTATTTTGAGCGGTTATGAAAAAGCTCTTGTTATTATTCATTTTTTGACCAGAGGCTTTTTCGTACCTCCTGATTTGATGCTTAATGAGTTTGATTGTCTTGTTGTTACCACCTCTAAAAATCACTATATCATCAGCGCAAGCTAGATGCTTAATGATACGGCC
>NW_025896062.1:0-1239 GCF_002878395.1 Capsicum annuum
AAGACCAAAAGCTTGATAAATCATCTTACTGTAGCAGAAGTGTCTTTGGCCTCCAAATTTACTAGAACACCATTGTTTCCAAATTTCACAAAAAATGATACTAGGAGTGATCTTCAATAAAATTTTATGGATATCATTCTCTGGTCTTACACTCCACCAAGTGTTAAAGATGTCGACAATTGGTTGATTTATATGTTGAATTCCAAAGGGATTTCCCATGCTATTCCATATGTGCTTTCCTGCGTCACCTTGCCAAAAACATGATGCATAGTATCATTTTATACAATCCTACAACAAAAACAATCACTTTGTGAGTTAATATTGAATTTAATGATGATGTCATTAACAGGTAATCTCTTTTTAAATATCCTCCACGCCAGAAAAGAGATTTTAAAAGGAACTCTATTATGCCAAAGATTATTCAGGAAATCATTTTTGGGTCTTTGATTCCTAACAATCAGCCAGGCAGAATTATTAGTGAATATACCATTCTCAGAGGGATTCCATATGGGGTAATCAAGTTCGTTGTAATTACCAATTACAACATTAGAAATTAGGTTCACAATGTAATTAGGAATAACCGTACTTAACTTTTCAAAGTTCCCGGTACCATTCTCAATAAAAGAGTTGATAAGAATTTTAGGAGACTTACCTGGGCCCTGGCACAGCTTGGCGATGGCACCTAAACCTGTCCAGTTGTCCCAC
Source organism: Capsicum annuum (assembly GCF_002878395.1). Lineage (NCBI taxonomy): Eukaryota > Viridiplantae > Streptophyta > Magnoliopsida > Solanales > Solanaceae > Capsicum > Capsicum annuum. The sequence continues at coordinate 706 of NW_025896062.1, forward strand.
CAAAAGCTGGAATTTCCTTCTTGAACTTTCCATATAATGTGAGGTTCTGCTTGCGCTTTGATCTTCATCAGGCTTTTCCAATTGTGAGTCAGCTGACCAAGGAACTTTGCTCACTGGATGTGATCTCTTAGAATATTTCTTCATTAAAAAATCAGCCCAAAGAGATGGTTGGGTCCTGAACCTCCACCATCTTTTAAGTATCAATGAATTGGAGATATCATGCATGCTTCTTATTCCAACGTCCCCTTCATCTTTCAGGAAACATAGATTTTACCACTTACTCCAATGATACTTATTTCTACCATCACTAGTTCCCCAACGAAAATTAGCAAAATGCATCTCGATAAGGCAGATGGTACCCTTAGGCGGGTTGAGGGCAGAGAGAGTATAAATAGGTATGGATTGCAGGACATGCTTAATAAGTGTAATTTTTCCACCATCAACAAGCTTGCTACTTTGCCATCCATTTAGTCTATTAACAATTTTTGCAAGCATACTATCAAAATAGCTGAGATTTTTCTTTCCACTATATAT
>NW_025896063.1:0-1080 GCF_002878395.1 Capsicum annuum
ATCTGGATAATTATCTAGGTATAGTTGTTCTATCCAATTTATAATTTTAATTTCATAGTCTAATACTTTTTCTAATATTATTCTCTTAATATCTATAATTTCTATATTTCTAAGTATATATAATATTAATATTTTAAGATTATCTGTCATTTAAAATTGGTTAAATACTTTATTATAATGTTTTTTAGTTTTTTGTTTTAATCTCATTAATTCTTCTATATTTTCACTGAGAAATTGTATATATTTTATATCTTTAGTCCTCATATATTTATCTAAATTTGTTTTCATTTGTTTTTCTGTTGATTGTATATTTTTAATATCCATTTTTCAAAATTCTAAATATATGTAATTTATCATGATTGATATGTAGGTTTAGTATATAAGCATTTGTAGGAGCAATTAGGTAAGTGTGGTATATAATTTACTCTAGTCTGAACATATTTATCAAATATTTTTTTCAATATGATTTTTCTTATATCTGCAATTTCTATATCCTTAAGTACATATAAAACAAGTATTTTAAATTTATCTACCATTTCGTTAGATAAATAAGTATTCATTTTTTATATGATGCTTTTTCAAAATATTTCCTTCAATCATACACATAACAAAATATGATCATTTTAGATTACTATATACTAGATTATTCTTAAATAACATATTCTTCGATCACAATTAACATGATAATCTGGATACTTTTCCCTTAAATAGCGCCTCTACTCTGGCTACTCCCCTATCACTGCTTTCTTGCCTCACCGGTTTCACCATTAGGATGGCATAGTTCTTAAAAAATATTCTCCTTTTCCACTTTGCTAATAAACTTTTTAACATGCTATTTTTCGAATAATTCTACTATAAAGCAACTAACATGAACTTATTTTATCATATCATGATTGTTAGGAATTTGTGAATTTAGCTATTCATAAACATAAATAAATATACCTGTTCTTGTAAGTTTGATAATTCTAAGCTTTATTCATCCATAGCCTTTTCCATTGAATATACCTGTTTTTAATCAATATTCAAAAGTTTGTTGTGAAAGAAGAGTGTTTGCTTCAACGCATGAAGGCTTGCTTTCAT
>NW_025896064.1:0-2267 GCF_002878395.1 Capsicum annuum
ATGATCAATTGACCAATTTGATTTGAAATAATTAATATTAAGTAATTATTAGTAATAACTAAATTGATTTAACTAAAATTAAAGATGAATTGATAATTTAATTACGATTTCAATTAATCTCATAGTAATTACATGATCATCTAAGTGTATTCATCTTGAGTAAACTGTTAATTGACCAATTTGATTTGAAATGATTCAAATTAAGACATTATTAGTAATAACAACATTGATTTAACTAAAATTAAAGATGAATTGATAAGTCCAATTATGATTTCTATTAATATGTTGCAATAGATGAGTAATCTGTTGGAAAAGACCAAATAGTTAAAGACATTTGTTGAAAATGACCAAACATGTATAAACATTTGTTGCAACAGATGACTAACCTGTTGAAATAGCTAACTTATCTATTGAAAATTATCCAACAAATATAGACATTTGTTGTAACAGATGACTAAATTATTGCAACATATGACTCATCTATTGAAAATTATTAAATAGACAAGATATAACTCAAAACCAAAATGAGTCACAGAATTTAAAAGGTGACCAAAATAGGTCACCTGTTTAAAAAGTTACCAAAATAGGCTAAACGTAATAATTTATTATGTTTTCTATTTTTTTCTTAACGATCAACTAACGGAGTTGATTTTTACAAAAACGTAAGAATTTCTTACATTTTACATATTTTTTTTGTAAACATAAAAAATTCTTACGTTTTATAAAAAATATAAAATGTAAGAATTTCTTACGTTTAACACAATAACCGAGGAAAATAATGCAGTGAATTATCAAATCAATTAAAAAGATACTAAAAAACGAGTTGTTCAACATAACAAAAAGTTACGTTCTTAACTTTTTTATAGCAGTGATCCCCCACCTACAATTCCTTCTTCCACAAATGTTCTATCACTTCTACTTTTTTCTCTTTTTACATATGATAATTATGAATTTTTTGATTAGTTAAATTTATTTATATTTTACATGTAGTTCAAATAATTTATTTTTTCCTCTATGTAATAAACTTTTACGTTTTACATAAAAAAATTTTAAAAATAGAAGTATCAATTACCTCATTAACTTAATAATTTTCTTATATTTATTCTATATCAGAAAATAATCACTTCTATCCTTAATTATCCGATTTTTCTCTAAAACAATTATACTTTTGAGTTTTTCTCTACTCCAAAATAGTGTAATGTTGAATTATCGTCGATTAAATATGCTACTATATACAAGAATTATATTTTTTTGGTGTATTAAAATATGAAATTAATTTTTTCGAATAGTGATTCATCGTAGTTTTGATTAGGATATTAAGGAGACTCGCATGCACAAATACATTTCATTTTATAATTAATGGAGTAAAAAATCACAATTCAATTTAGGAGAACTCCTAAATTAATATAAGAAAATGTATTTTTTTAGGAACACTCCTAAAAAAAATATAATTCTTATATATAGTAGCATATTTGATCGACGATAATTCAACATTTTACTATTTTAGAGTAGAGAAAAACTCAAAAGTATAATTTTTGTAAAGAGAAATCGGATAATTAAGGATAGAAGTGATTATTTTTTTTATATAAAATAAATATAAGAAAAATGTTAAGTTAATGAGGTAATTGATACTTCTTTTTTAATTTTTTTTTATGTAAAACGAAAAAATTTATTAGAAAAATAAATTATTTGAACTACATATAAAATATAAATAAATTTAATTAATAAAAAAATTCATAATTATCATATGTAAAAAGAGAAAAAAGTAGAAGTGATGGGACATTTGTGGAAAAAGGAATTGTGAGTGGGGGACCACTACTATAAAAAAGTTAAGAACGTAACTTTTTGTTATTTTGAACAACTCTTTTTTTAGTACCTTTTTAATTGATTTGATAATTTATTGTATTTTTTTCCTCGGTTATTGTGTAAAACATAAGAAATTTTTACGTTTTTGTAAAAGTCAACTCCGTTAGTTGACCATTAAGAAAAAAGTAGAAAACGTAATAAATTATTACGTTTAACCTATTTCGGTAAATTTTTAAATAGGTGGTCTATTTTGGTCACTTTTTTAATTCCGTGGATCATTTTGGTTCCGAGTTCGTGTTGAAAAACAATTTAAAATACGAAAGCCCAAATGTTTTTAGGAGGACTCAAACATTTGTCCCCTTGTCTAAGGCCTTGTGTTAAAGACTTGTCTTCAATTTTAATTAAATTAATTTTGTTATTATTAATTATTGCTTAATTTGAATAAACAAATGACTAACCTG
>NW_025896065.1:354771-407147 GCF_002878395.1 Capsicum annuum
CTTATATATATATATATATATATATATATATATATATATATATATGCCTATGTGGCATCTCTCTACGACCTCCATTCATATTTATTTTTTTGTCATTTTTTTCATTCATTCTTTATAATTATCAATTTGTTTAATAGTTTAAAAATATTATAATAAAAAAATAAAAATAATACTACATAAGACACAAATTTAGGGGTGTTCATGGGTCGATTGTTGGTCGAAATCATAACCAAACTAATTTAGTCGATTTTTAAATTTCTAAAACCAAACCAAACCAACACAAAAAAGTAACCATTGGTTTAGTTCGGTTCGGTTCGATTTTTTGGTTTATAACTTTATAACTTTAGTTAATGATAAAAGTTGAAATTTTTCTTGAAAATATCCTATCAAACATATGAGATGTCAACCGAGTGTTGTTCCTCAACCTTGAAACCAAGATGTCAATTTAGTGTTATACTTAGGCAAAGTCATGAACAACACCATATGGACACTTCTATAAAAATATTTAGAAACTACATATAAGAGAATGATATGATAAACCCCCCAAAAGGTAAACACATAAATTTTTTGCTCAATAGTGACCAAAAAGAAAGTTCAAAACTAGGGGTTACCTATAATCTAATAAAACCCACCTATAAAACTCCATAGACAACAAGATAATTTTCACAATTAGTATCATTTGTCATTCAAAGTGCGAAAATTATATAGAATTTCATAATATACCATCAACTAGATGGAGACATATGACTAAAGTTAAATTCATGATTAAAATTTTAAATATAAAAAATATTTATATTTTATTTATGAATAATATATAAATAATTTGTATATGCATATGTATGTGTGTGTATACATATATATATATATATATATATATATATATATATATGTATATATATATAAAATTTTTATCGGTTCGGTTTAGTTATTTTGTCGAATATTTTAGAGTAAAATCAAAACCAAACCACATAAATATCGATTTTAAAAATTTAAAACCAAATCAAACAAAACCTAACCAAATATCGGTTTTTTTTAATCGATTTAGTTTGGTTAGTGGTTCGGTTTGATTTTTAACCAAACCATGAACACCCCTAGGCACAATGATCACAATTCTTCTTCCATACAGAGGTAAAAATACCCCCACCAAGAAAATTAGAAGAAAAATATTTTTTTGATGTGATTAATGTTATACCAATGGATTTATACCAATAGATAGTAGTAACGATAAATGAAAATCGGAAAACGTGAGAACATCAATTTGGCATATCATAGCAAATAAAATCTTTAATTTATTTAAAGAATGCAAGAATATCATTTGAAGAGGAAAGAAGAATCAGCTCGCTAATACATACAAATAATTTCTCTAAAAAAAAATTACAAATAGCGATAGTTAAAATACATTATTTGTATGTCGATCCATTATTAAGAGCATAAGAAAAGGCTTGTTTTCTGAAATGAAAACAGAGAAAAAGGAAAAAAGGGTTGTTAACAAAACATATTGCTAGAGCAATAAAAGAAGACGGTTTATAATTTAAAAAATAAAAGAATAGAAATAGTAAGTCATGTACGGTTGATATGGAAAAATAGTTAACAAAAAATAATAATTATAAGACACATGGAATTTTATATGAAAATATAAATCAACTGCTTACACAAATTTATTCGTGTTTTATATAACTGCAAAATAGCTTGTAGATTCACAAATTTATTTGAAATAGAAGAATAAATTTGATAAATATACATTTAAAAAAGAAATAATTGCTTAAATAAAATTTAACTCACCACGTAAATTGTTATCATCACAATATATTCTTTGAAAATACTAATCATAGTGTTAATCTTCATCATCCTCTATAACATTCTAATAAAATTAACAAAAGAAATTTTTTTTAAAAAAATCTATCTACAAACTACAGACAACATAAAGTTAATCCAAAGGATTCTTTTTCTTCACTCACGCTTATACCAGTTAAAGCTTGCTCAACAACCTCAATTTGAGGACCCAACTCACACGCATGAACATTAAAAGCAGATTCTAAGAATGTTTCAGAAGCCCCAACAGATGAGTCAGCTGTAATGGGCTTTTTTCTCCAACCATCATCATGTCTATGAAATTCGGGTTTACCAAGATGATCATTTCTGATTGACGCACCGTGATAAGGCCTTCTGCAAGAAAGATGTTTTTAGTAAAGGAAAAAGAAGATCTATGAAGTACCCTACACAACATAAACAACCACCTTGACATGGCAGCTATTGAATGACCACCCTTGTTCCGTGGTTCCAGAAGTATGTGTTCTTTCTATGGCATTAGATTGCCTTTAGCTTTATTTATAAAAAATAGCAATACTTTCATCAAATTACATTGTGTAGCAACAATAGCAATATTTTTCTTATTTTAATTAGTGGTCCTCTACTTTTACCGCCTAAAAAAAATTATTGTGAAAGGGTTCCTCTTTTCACGCTTTCTTTTTCTCTTTCACTGATTTTAGAATATCTTTTTCCTTTTCTTACGCCATTAACATAATGTTTCCTATTTAATTTTTTTTCTTCGCACAATTTTAGCAGGATTTGATAAGGATTGTGTTCATCTATTTTAGGTAACTATTTAATTCCGTTGTTGCATGTTATAAATTTTTTTTTTGATACTGTAATTCATTAGCAAATCTGATTTTAAGGTTTTTATGCTCTAATGGATGAACAAACACCAAAATCACAAACAAATAGTTGTATACGACCTATTAATCTGATTATGCATCATCTTTTGGTCTTGGATTAAATCAAGACGATGTAGTTAATGTTGTTTCTAATCACCTACAGTCGAAGAAATTTTGGAGTACGAATGAACAAATTCATAACGACGCAGTGAAGATGGATGATATTGTCAAAAAAACGATTGAAGAAAACTCATTCACCAAAAGAAAAAAAAATATGAAAGGAAAAGGAAAGCTAAAGAAATTGAAGAATTAAGTTAGGTTGATGACAATGTTCAGAACTCTTCTGATAATGAATCTGAAGAAGAGATGGAGGAACAGGTATTATTTTCGGTCTAAATGTATTTTTTACTTACTGTTATGTTTTTTTTTTTTTTTGAATTTATTAAAGCTTTTATCAAAGCTGAGAGTATTATGTATTTTTTTCATTGGGTTAATATGTATTTTGTGTTTTCCAGATATGTATTTAGGAACTGCAGTGAGGTGATTTGTTTTATTCAAAGTACATATGCATATTATATATATTTTTTGATATGTTGATTGTGTTTTGTTTATTTCTACATTTTAATAAAGTGTAGTTGTAATATGTATTTTTTTCTCCTGATATGTATTTATGGATTGCAGTGAGCTGATTTGTTCTGTTTAAAATGCATATTCATGTTCTATGTATTTGTTGATGTGTTGGTGGTGATTTGTACAGTTAATAAGGTGTCGTTTTAATATGTATTTTTATATTATCCTGATATGTATTTAGGGACATTTGTTCTGTTTAAAATACATATGTATGTTAGATGTATTTTTTTGTGTGTTGGTTGTGTTTTGTTGTTTTTTACAGTTTTATATGTATTTTTTGTAAAATTTGGAAAGCTGCCATGCTTATTTGTATTTGTATTTATATGAAATTCCTAAATTTGCATGTATGGAAAATATATTCTTATACAAAATACTCATGAAGAGTTATTTGGATGTATGTATGAGACCCACAACTCTTACAAAATACAGCATAGTAGAGTGCAACTTTATGAACATAATTAGGTCTGTGATGCAAGTATACTCTGTGGATGATCCAAACCTTAATGCGGGAGGACAAGAGTCTTATCTTAATGAATACATTAATGAGTTTCGTATACATGCTTCAGTGCCATGGCATACAGTGGATAATATCTTTATTCATGTCAATATAAGGGAGAAACACATTGGGTTCTCACAGTTTTATCATTCTCCCAGAAGTGCATATTCTTATATGATTCATATGAATTCTCTGGGCACTATGCGGTTATTCTGTCTGAGATAGAGAAATTAGCTGCGATTATCCCATTGTATCTCAAAGCTTGTAATTTCTACGAAAAGAAAGGTATCGATCTTCATAACCATTCAAGATACAAAGATAAATACTTGTCAGATCTTTTTGATGTGTTATTTGAAGATGATTTGCCTCAACAACAAAATAGAAGCTTGTAAGTATTTAAAATACATTTACCAAAATATTAAGTATGTAGAAAGTAAATTTTACGTATTATTCAATTTTTTTTGTAGGGACTATGGTCTCTATATGGTAACATATGCAGAGTGTCTTTCTTATGGCAAAAGAGTTTCTTCGATTGAGTTCAACCCCAACACACTTCGTACACGTTATGCAACACTATTGTGGGATTATAATATGGCATGGGAAAACAAGAAACAAATGCTCTAGTGATGTTGAAGCACTCTTGAGGCCTGGCAGGCAAAGCCGAATTACTAGTGTCACTGAAGTTTTAGAAATATGATGGTTGTCCAATTTATTACATTGGATAGTTGACAAACTGGTTTATGAATGTTGTTTATTTTGTACAGACTTATTTTATGTTTTGGATTGTTTAAAAGTTAATATGAACTGAATGAAAGAAATTAACTTCAGCCGTTAAATTTGAATATGCTTTCAACAATTTTGTACTTTATATTTTATTTCAGTGTTCAATAGTATCTGTTGATTGAGATGTACATCTGCAATACATATGCAGTTTTGAAATTTTTAATAAAATACATATATAGTTACCTTCATATATATTGTAATATGTGTTCATTGACTTTCAAAATATATATTAGGTGAATTAAACTTTCAATTTGCATATTGAATGAAATAAATTTATTTAAGTATTTTTTTCTGTGAAATTTTGAGTAAAATACATTTGCAGTGTTCAAATTTTGCATTAAAAAATACATATGGAGAATGCATCATATGTATTTAGCTTCAATATATATATATATATATATATATATATATATATATATATAGTGTTTCGATTTTGTAATATACAAAATACATATGCAACATACATATATGTATTTTAATGTTTGCTTATTCAATTTCAAATTTAATATGACTTGTTCAGATTTTACAATAATAATACATATGCAATAAACATCATATGTATTTAATCTTTTTGAACTAAAAAAATGAATTAGTTTCACACTAACTAATTAGAACTGCATGACAGTAATTCATTTTAAAATTTTATGTCATATTTGTTTTCTTTAATATTTTATAAATTTTTTTATTTCAATGTTCTTGTTTTATTTGTTACGGTGAGATTTTGCTTTAAAAAACATATGCAGTGTTTAGAATTTGCATTAAAAATACATATGATGTTAATCAAAGTTATTAATTTGAACTCAAAATACATATATAGTTTCAAAATACAAATGAGATGTAACTTCAAAATACACAATCTTTCTCAACCTTTGCTCCACCACCCTCTCCCAAATCTTTATTGTGTAACTCAACAACTTAATACCCCGGTAGTTATTGCTGCTCTGAATGTCCCACTTGTTCTTATATAGAGGAATCATCGTGCTCTATCTCTACTCCTTGAGCATCCTAGAAGACTTAAAAATATTATTAAACAAGTTAGCCACCTCAACCCTAGCCCACTAGAAAACTTCCAAAAATCCACCGAGATCTCGTCGGACCCCGTCGCCTTACCTCTTCGCATCTTACGAATGGCATCACTGACCTCCTCTACCTTAAAATGCTAATAATATCCAAAATTGTGACACTCTCCGGAGTGCTCCAACTCCCCTAACACAACTCCTTTGTCCTCCTCCTCATTCAAGAGCCTATGAAAATACGACTGCTACCTTTCCTTAATGAGGGCGTCGTCAACCAATACTCTGCCATCCTCCCCCTTAATACATTTCACCTGGTCCAGATCCCTCCCCTTCTTTTCCCTAACCTAAGAAATCCTAAATAACCTCTTTTTCCCACCTTTATTCTCTAATCCCTTACATAAACTCTCAAAAACTGCTGACTTAACAGCCGTAACTGCTAGCTTAGACTCCTTCTTTGCTAACTTATACTCTTCCCTACTCACCCGCTTCTTCTCTTCATCTTTGGTCTCCACTAACTTATCATTAGCCACCTTCTTCATCTCCACCTTGTTCTTGACATATTTATTCCACCACCAATCCCCTCGATACCAGCCAAACCAACCCCTCAAAATTCCCAACACCTCTCTAGCAGACTCCTTGATGCACCCAATAACCTTATCCTACATATTATCCATATCCCCTTTACACTCCCACACCCCCATCCTCTCTAACATTACCCCTATCTCTAACGCACTAACTAGAGTTAGGCCACCCCACCTAATTATAGGATGACCCTTCCTACCTCACCCCCTTTTACTCTTCTTGATAGCCAAGTCCATCATCAGCAGTCTATACTGGGTCATAAGACTCTTACTCGGGCTCACCTTACAATACTTACACAAAGCTCTATCCCTCTTCCTAAGCAGCAAAAAGTCAATCTGAGTCTTGGATAACCTACTACAGAAAGTAACAAGATGCATCTCTTTCTTCGAAAAATTGGAATTTACTACCACCAACCCAAAGGCCCTTGCAAACTCCAAAAGAGCAGCTCCCTCATCATTCCTAACCTCAAGCCCAAAATCTCTATGCACATCATCATACTTTAACGAAAAAGAATTGATGAGCCCATTAAAATCCCCTCCTAAGAAAATATTCTCCAAACTAGGCACGCCTCTAACCACCTCATCGAAAACCTTCCAAAACTCTTCTTTTCCTTCTCGTCCAGACCCACCTGTGGTGCATACGCACTGTAGATGTTCAAAGTAAACCCTCTAAAGACCAACTTGATAGTCATCACCCTATCACTAACCCTATTAACCTCCACTACCTTTTCCTGAGCTCCTCGTCTACTAAGATACCTACACCATTCCTGTGCCTATCACTACCTGAGTACGACAACTTGTACACATCTACATCCCTAGCCTTAGAACCTTTCCTCTTGGTCTCCTGAACACACACAATATTAATCATTCTCTTCCAAAGAATCTTAACCAGTTCTATCGACTTCCCCTACAGGGTCCCTATATTCCATGACCCTACCCTCAATCTATCTATATTTTTATCCCCTCCCTTACTACCTAGAACTCCATATGACAAACTTAGCCCAATACCAGCCCCCAACCCCATACCCAACACCCTAGGACATGACCCTATTCCATCATTTGTCACCCCAGCCACTACTTAACAAAAGCACAACGAAGGGTAAAAATAGTAAAAACCTATAGACGGCACACTCAAAGCACCAAATGTAATAAAAAATTCAAAAATAGAAAATGCTAGATACCAATACACAGAACAAACAGTCAACAATAAATTAACCCATAAAAATACAAATAGTGAAGATATCGGAAAAGACATTGTATAATAAATTGTGATAATATAAATTTTAGGGGTTAGAAGTCACCAGGATAGCACTTTGAGGTCAGAAGACATTTGTCGGAATCTGGATGCTGGTGTCTGTACCAACCTATTACCGATTTGTATTTTTTGACTCACGCCTATGGATAGCACAATTCACTATCTTCCTATCATTGGATTCAGAAGGTGGTAGTCCGATCTTACTAGCAAGATAGATAGACTGATGGTATTGAGAGAGAGGGAGAAAGGGCAGGATAAAAAAGAAGAGAGAGACCCAAGAGGTAGGCCAAAGAGAGAGAGGGGATGATGTACTTACCTGCTGCCGGTGCTGTTAGGTCACTGGCATTTTTGTCACCGGCGTGGAGCTTGTCCCATTAGAGGAGACATTGGAGGAGATGTTAGAATGAGAAAGAGTTGGAGGAGGCGTTAGAGATTTTTCCAAAACTCAGGAGAAAATAAAATGAAATATATTGGAGTATAGTCCTCTTTAATTGAGTTATCATAAAGTTATGAGCTAGCACAAGGACTTGAGAGGATCCTATTAGTGCTTCAAAGTGAATTGATTTAAGTGTATGCCTTTATTCTGATAAAATCATGCTTTCTAACCTGAGGTACAAATTCTATTCAGTCCCCTTTCAAAATTCTCATAGCAGATGTCTTCCGTAAAGGTAATATATAGTACAATACTGGAACTGTATTTCCACCTGAGTAGTAGTGTATGTTAAAGTGTCATGACCTATTGGTAGTGAGATGGTCTAGAAGTTGGTGACATAAAGTCACAAGGTTGGCAGTCAGAGTGAGGGTGACTTTTGCATAAATAAGTAGTTTTAGTTGTATAACCCTTTGATTGTGGAGTGGTTTTTCCTTTTATTGTGGTTGGCTAATATTATAGCAAGATTTATGGATTGTATGGTAGTTTTTGAAGGAAGTGTTAGGCTATGATTATTATTTATTCAAAATAGGAAAGGATCTCAGAATGGATAGTTATGATGGTTGTAGAAATCGTTCATAGGATGTGAATGGAAAGGGGTAGATTAGTCAATAAGTTATGGGTCAAAATTTATTATTATATATAGAATTTTGAAGGTAGTGTGATGTATGCAAGGGTAAGTAAGTATGATGTGAGAAATTGGAATATGTTGATAAGATTGAAATGGGTTATATTATAAGATTAGGATTGACTAATCCTATCATGTGACTTTACCCCTTTGATGGTCTTTTATTTAGTAGTAGTAAACTAGTACATTTTGTGAGAAGGTATGTAGTAGATTTAGAGGTGTTGTAGTAATGTCGTGGAGAGAATGAATTTATGGGCCATAGTTAAGTGAAATAAGAGACTTAGGTTGATCTTTATATTCGATTGATTAGTATAGTATGTGACATGCTTCATATCATTGATGATAGACAGCAGGCTTGAACTTTAGATATGGAGTTTAGATGTGGAGTGTAGTGGTGAGAATAATAGCTTAAGACTAATGATGCATGTTTTGTGGAGTAATTAGAAGGCTTGATATGATGTGCGAATGGGCTAGGTTGATGATTTATGAAAAGTTTAAGTGGATAAGAAGATGAGTATATAGGAATAAGTTGAACCCCTGGTAGCAGGTTGCTAAATAAAGTTTTATGTGTATAATTGTTTTGTGTACCTAGATTTAATTCTTGAATTTTGTAGTAAGGAGAAGTCTGGGGAGTTGTTGTATAGTGTTCATTAAAGTTGAATTCTGGAAATGTAGGTAGGCAATATGCGTCTTTGGTATTGTTTTACAAATTTTGTTAAGTTGTAGGTTATGTGATTAGAGGTGTAATGATATTATTCTAAGGAATTGATGATGGAGTGTTAAGTGTTTAGAAGCGTGCGTGTGTATGCCCATAAAATTGTTAGTTGTAAGATTGATGACTTTGGGAGTTAGACGATATTCCAATTAGTGTCCCTAAAAGGGAATGTCCTAGAAAGAATTTAGTGTCTTTGTATTAGGAATTATTGAAGGGAGTTTGTGTTCATGTATATACTAATACCCCTTTTGTGATGAGAAATATGGATGTTTACACTTATGAGAGTGGGAGTTGTAGAGTGATGGATATAGAGGCTAAAAAAAGTTAAGAGTAGCCATTTCGAAAAGCGAGGCCTTCAGAGTATAGTTCTTCAGGGATTGTTTAGAGTTTAAGTATGTGGTGATGTTTCTTTTATGTTGAGAGTTATGGATATAGACTTGATAAGGGGATATGTTCGTAAGTCTAGGATTGTGACTTTGATCTAAGGGGGAGATGGGGAATTAAGTGAGTTCCCGAATGTTTTCAGTGTCGTAAGTTGAGGGGAGGAGTCATGATAAATCTATTCCTAGTTGAGCATACTCCTCCCACTTCCATTTAGGAGAGTATCCTACTAATTTCCTACGTTATGTGTTCAAATCATGCCTATGACTATGGTTCGAGTTCTCAGACTTATGTTTATGATTTGACCTCAAAACTGGAAGCAATTATATCTTTCAGTAATCCAGTCTTTCATGTATTTAAGCCATATGTTATATTGTTTGTGATCCATGAAAATCTATGCCTCTCAGCATGCTTGGTCCTAATAAAATATGTTTCTACATGTCACCGATTCATTCTATGCTGGGTTTAGCCAAAGTGATAGATTTTATGCAAATTCATGGAAAATTTCAGTTCCTTAAATGAGGAGCAATCGCTTTAAGCAGAAATCTTTGTTTTAGTTGTAATGTAACACCCCGTAGCATTTTTGACTCAATACCACTCTTGGTTTCATGTATAAATAGTTGACAACCTAAAATTTTTTCAAATTGTTAAAAGACTTAGTCATATTTATGAACTCTTAACTTCCTAATTTTTAAATTAATCCTCCCGACCCCGAGATGTACATTTTGGGTTGATTCGGGATCAGGGGTGTAGAGGGGGTGTCTCAGGAAAGTTTTGGATCTTTCAGATGATGTTTTAGGAATGTTTGGATGATCAAAATAGTGGACCAACACGATGTTGAAACATCGTGCTAGGAATTGCGTCGGTGGGGACCGACGCAGTGCGTCACTGAACGCATCAGGTGCTTAATTCATCTTACTTATTTTTGGGTCCAAGAGAGTAATTTAGTCTCTTTCCCTCATTTTATCTTGATATGTGCACCAATAGTTTCTTACTATGCTCTATCCTTAGAATTCATGTTGTATTGTGTTTCTTTCGAACGACTCTCTACTTATGATCCATACACTTGATATATGGAGCACTTCGTGTCTATTTTATTATATCTTCATTTTATATCCCTCCTTGAGTTGTGCAATAAGTATAAGTTATGGTCTAATAGTGTTACTTCCATTCATGACCTTTATGCTGGGGTCCCTTAATGACCCTCCGTATGATAGTATGATGGTGGCTACGAAAGCGTGGTGATATGTTAGGTAGGGGAATAGATGTTCTTAAAAGTGAAAAATTTGATGTGAATTCCCGAGCTAAGGATATAGGTGAAAAGAAAAAGAAGGAGATGAACTTTTATTTTGTGAAATAGCTAAGAAGGAGGAATATGGTGAAAATATTTATGAAAGTGATTGAAATTATTGATCTTAGTGGGGAGATCCATGTAGTGGGTATAGTAAGGATTAGGCTTGAATGTTGTGGTTACTGAAAACACAAATCTATGTGCTATGTGGTTAGTACTCTCCAAATAAAACCCCGAGGGTGTTTGATGATAGTGATAAGGTAAGGCAATATTCTTAGTGGGATGTAGAGTACAGGTACTATAGCTTAAGTTATCACCTTGTTACTCTGAGTTAGGCTTCAACATAAAAGAACTTTGCATTGTGACTCAAACTCTTGTGGTTAGATATAGGATGGAGAATTGTAAGTTGGAAAGTATGAAGTATGCTATTTATTGTTTGGGGTGTAGACGATTAGTGCCTCTAAGTTTAAGTCTATTCGTTGTACCTTGGAAGATGGAGAATGCTTCTAAATCCTATGTCCCATGAAAACCTTATTTCATGATTAGTACCAATATAAATCAGGTCTATGATCATCAAATAAACCCCTGCCATATGTTGTAATGATTAGGACTCATAGAACCCATGTGTAAGATCATCCCTATGTAAAGTCTCATTATCCCATGTTTCGTGCTTACATATTTCACTCGGGCTTATCATGAAACTCATTTGATTCCTTTGTATGTTTTATTGAGGAAAATTATTCAATGCGAGACTATGTTCTTTATTCTACACTTTTAGATCCTCAAAATTCCCTACCTATCATTCGGGGACGAATAATCCCAAGGGGGAGTTAATGTAACACCCCACATTTTCGAGCTAGAAATTGAATCATCATCCCTACGTGTGTAATCTCTAATTCCATGGTTTATGTTTAGATTTATGTGTCGAGATCTTTTGCCTAATAGATGACGTTATTATGAGGTGAAAAATGTTCATAGAAATGGCTTAGAGCAAGGTTAAGCGAATAACCTTTCATTTATCCAAAATTGGATATTTAATTCTACAAGGGTCTATTTTGAACGTGTATAACTTTTGATACACATAGAATTCTGCATCTCAAGACCCACCAAATTATAGACAATCGAATTAGCTTTTCAACGATACCAATTTTGTCAAAATTTGATAACCAAGTAAAATGTTATAGCATTTTCCGTGTGAGGCAGTAAGCCAGCGCGATCTTGATGCATCGCGTCGATTGCACCCCGACACGAAACTTGACGCAAATTTAATGCTGTTTTATGCATTATTTCATTTTCTAATGGGTCTAGGGGCATTTTGGTCACTTTCCCTCACCCAAAATTCATCCATAACATATAATTCCAGCCCCAAGAAGCATTAATTGCCTCTTCTATTCAATTCTCTCTCAAAAAAATAATATCAACCTAGGGTTCCTCTAAGAACAAGAAAGCAAGAAAAAATCTATCCTTAAGTCCAAGATTTCCAAGGAAAAAATCAAGATTCGAGTTGTACTCTTAAAACCTTGTAATCTAAGGTACGTGGGTTTTTTCTAAAACTACATGGGCATAAGAAAATTGTTTCAATACCATTTAAACATTGTGAGATCATGAATTTGTGGAGGATTTTGGAATTATATATACAATCTTGCATTATGAATTCTTTAATGATATTATTGTTTTGGTCTTGAGGCCTTTCCCCTAAATTTATTTGTATTCGTATATATGTATGTATAAAATTGGGTTTGAATATTTAATTGAGACAATGAACATATGAAATCCCTCTCTTGCTATGATTTCCCAGTCTTTTCATATGATATGAATTATTCCGAATGCATCTTGAGAAGCATGATACAAAGTTCTTAATTATTGTTTATGATTTTATTATGGTTTTGAATTGAAGGGAGGGGTTTTAATATGTTGATAAATGTTGAAAATAAATAATGAAGAATTGCATGGTTTGTCAAAAATACATGACCACCACATGTTTTATTGAAATGTTGGAAAGAGAGATTTCTTGCATAATTTGACAAATGTTTGGAAGTATGAATCTTCTTGAAATATTTGAAGTATAGTGGTCCAAACTTTATGTTTTGAAAGAAGAGATTATACTATGATATTTTATGGCTTAGAGATTCGACTTGCAAGTCAATGGTATGACGATACCATATAAATGAATGCCATAACAGAGTAAGAGTTTCAGACTTGATTCAGAGAACACATGTCTTAAAGACCTAAAAATGTCCAAGGAAGGCTTGAGTTCAAATAACTCCTAGCCCAAAACCATGTTTTTTCAATACAGGTTTCATTACTTCCCAAAGAGGGATTATACACTGGCCTAGTTCCCTGTGGCATATCAGATACAGAGACTCCAACTCTTGTGGCAAACTTAAGTTGGGGGCTTGGATGCCAGTCAAGGATAGATTCCATATAGCCTGTGGAATTGCAGAGTTGTAGGGTATACCACCTAGCTCAGAAGTAATACAAAACATAGAGTTGTATTTACAAGATTGTTTTAAGAGCATTCGAGATAGCCCATATATTTTAAACTATTTTATGCATAATGTTTTATGACTCACTCTCACCTATGTTATATATGTATAAATTCATTATTTTGGATTGTCCTGCTTACAAGTACATCTGTATTAACCCCCTATATTTCAGAATTTTGAGACACAGTCCTGGGGTCACGTTAAGTAGTAGATTGACTTGTCAAAACTTTGTAGTTGGTGAGACTCCCTTACTTTGGAAGGCCTGGTTATGAAACTTTTATTGTTATTTTATTTTGATTCATGGTTTGACTGGGGGCCTTGTCCCAGATTTGTCCCATACATATGATGGTCAATGTAATATTAGAGATTTTGCAGACAATTGTCATATGTTTAGAATATTCAGAATTTTCCTTTTTAAATTGATCAAGTTTATGAGATTGACCATGGTTCCGTCATGTATTTTTTTCGTGAATTTTCTTATACTATATGAATATTGTGCATGATTACCAGATTTAGAAGAGCGCCTGGGCCTTCATTGTTTAGGATGCTGTTATGGCTAGGGCCCCGACTCGGGTTGTGACATATGGTCCACTATGATGAATTTTAACAATTGATTTTGAAGCTTGATCACTGGGGAGAACAAGTTCATCATGATATCATACGCTTCAAAGTTGGGTTGAACAAGGGCATATCTTCACGCTTGACTCTTTATAAGTTTGAAGCAATTTATAGTATCTTCTAAGAGGCCCTAGAAGTTGAGAAAGAGATCCATGACCCGGCTGCCTAAAGGTCCAAAAACTATCCATCAACCTCGGGTTGACCTAAGGACAAGGAATTGACTCAATTTAATGCTAAAGGACCCAACCCAAGGGTTGCCCCAAAGAATCTTTCAAAGCATAAAGGTAATAAGCTTTATACTCCCAATTCTAAGGTTTTTAAATGTTTTAAGTGTCAAGGGTGGGGGAACAAGGCTAGTGAGTGCCCAAATAGGAGAAATCTGATTCAAAGGGAGGGGAAATTATATTATCTTAGGGAAGAAATGGGAATTGAACTGGGTGAGAATGATGACAACTCTTAAAATGGAGAACATGTAGAATCCAAAACTCAAGAAGAGGGTAGTGAGGAGGATGTTTTTCCATATGAGGCTGTATGTGAAATCCCTAGCTATGTGGTTAGAAGAGGCATGTTTAATAAGACCTTGGATGATCCAAGTCAAAAAAAAAAAATCTCTTTTAAAACAAGTGTCTTATTAAAGGTGGTGTGTGTTCAATGATAATAGATAGTGGGATTTGAGTTAACATTGCTAGCGTCACCATGATTGACTACTTGAAACTAACCACTACCACTCACTTGAACCCATATAAGCTTCAATGGTTGAATACCTGTGGTGCGTTTAAGGTCACTCAACAATGTGTGATTAGGTAAAGACAGGGAGTTATCAAGATGAAGTGTTATGTGATGTAATCCCTATGAAAGTATGTCACTTATTGTTGGGTAGGCCATGGCAACTTGATAGATCCACCAAGCATGATGGGAGGGCTAATAGGTATACCCTTAATCTCAATGGCCGAAAATTCTCTCTTCATCCTCTTTCACCATCTCATATGAATGAAATACATGAACAAGCTAAGGAGTTGAAGAATAAATGAAAGAGGGAATGGGAGAGAAATCCATGAATAGTGATGTTGGAAAAGTAAAGAAACACTTGATTATGGGTCTTGCCCACAAATAACCCTTGTTACTCACTAACCCAAATACTAGCATTTTGCATAGCATTGATTCTTCTTATGTGAAGGTTGAAAGTCATAAATTTTCAAAGGATAATCTAAAGAAAGTATCTCCCCAACACATGATTAATGATCTAGTGGAGTCCTTGGCCGAAAGTTCCAATCTTAGGACAAATAATGAAGAAATAAACCCAAGGGCAAATCTTAACATATTCCATTGTGGTGAGGAGCATGAAGGCTGCCATGATGCTAAACAAAGTGAAGAATACACTTTCCATGATCTATAAGGTAATAAAACTGTCTTCTACACTCCTAGAAACTTTAATTATTGTGATGTGGCTAGTAGTGGCCAAATTGGTGCAGTTTTGGGTTTTCCTATTGCATAAGTACATGAATCTATCCTTACAAGTATTAATGATGTGTATTATGATCAATTCACTCTTAAATATAGTTCACTACTTGAGTATGTGAATGGTGTGATTGAAGATCCTCAAGTTAGTGTTGATGCCTATAGTGTTGATCATGATAGTGGACATGATTCTTTGAACTTCTTGTGTAGTGAAAACCTTGCTATTAGTATTGTTCATAGGGATCATGTACATGGAAAAGTTATGGATAATGACATGTTTGATCTTGAGAGAAGACTTTTAGACTACAGTTTTTTATTCTTGAATGTTATCTTCTCTTAAAAGCATATGTCTTGGGTGATTGCGAGTATGATCCTTTAGTAAAGGGAATGAGTAACCTCGACTTATATCCTTGGCTACTTCATCCATTTGATCTCAGTGCACTAGTGGGACGGGAAAGGGATTATCTTGGCTTGTATTCATTTTTCCTTGATGTTTACCCTGGCCTTGTCCTTTGTGATGCTTATACTAAGTGTTTCATGTTCAAAACAAAGGATTGCTGGTTTTATTTCAAATGTGTACCCCCTTGGCATGGTCATATTATTGATTGCACTAACCCTAACCCTCATGCCATAAGGAAGTTGTATTTGTGTGTCCTTTCATGGGTTTTGCAAGGTGTGAATTTGAGGTTAAATTCCTTTCAATATAGAGAGGATGATACGGATACAAAGGGGTACAAGATCTTTCTCAAAGGACCGAACTCAGAATTACAAGATGTGTAAAGGACTTTCAACCATTTCAAAGGATTGCCCAAGTTAAAAAAGAGGAGAAAGAGACTTACATTTCAAGTCCAACACTCAAAAGGCGCCTCAACTTGAGCTCATTAAAGGCATTATTTTATTTTGATGCCTCTCTTTTACACTCCATAAGAGCTCCCTTCATTGAGGGAAATTTAGTCTTTACATGTAATAGATATAAATATACCTTTTAGGCTTTATTTTTTCATGAGCTTTGATGAATACTGAAAAACAATTCTCTTGAGAGACAATGTTATTAGTGTAGGGCTTGGAAAAGACATTGAAACTAGGGTTAGCTTGAGTGTGGATTCACTTGAGTTGACAATCCGTCTTAGAAACGTTGGTGCTTGAGGACAATTAAGTTCTTTTTGTGTCAATGTAAGAGTGTGGTGTTCCAATTACAAGCTTTTGTGGGTTTGGGTGTTTGATACACACCTTAGTTCCTTAGGTATTATAGTTGATATGTCTCACTATCTATCTTTTATTTATGAAAGTGTTTGAGTTTTTGTTTCTTTAATCATGTGTTTCTTCTATTATTGCTTCTTCACCTTCTTTCTTTTAGTAGTAGTTTTGGTTTTAGCTTGTTTTCTTTTATCAAGTCACACAATCATATTAGAGCTCACACAAATTAAGGGTGGTGATTGAAGGAGTATGTGAATGGGTAATGATTGAAAAATAACATCACCAGAGTAATGTTTGTTAAAGCACAAATATGTTTTGAGGATTTTGATTGTTCAACCACTGCCTATCCACATACCCCTCTGATTGGGGGTGGTGATTGAAAGAGTATGTTGATGGGTAGTGGTTGAACAATCAACATCCTAAAAACATACTTGTGATTTGACAAACATTATTTTGAGGATGTTATTTGCTCAATCATTACCCATCCACATACTTTATCAATCACCACCCCAGTTTGTATGAGCTCTAACATGATCATGTGCTTTGTTTAAACTTCTTCATTGTGTAGAATCCCAAAATTTATTTATTTCGTATTTAACTATTCCATTTTAAACAACATCTTATTGAGGGTCTAAACTTATGTACATAGAACTATGAGATCTACAGTCGATCCTGACAATAATCCACACTCAACCTATAATAGATGTCTGTGATAGACCGTATAAATCGATGGACCCTCAAAGCACAAGTATATTTTTTACTTAATTATTTCCTTTTAAGCATGTTACTGAGGGTCCATCAATTCAGAGGGCCTACGGTAGACTATACGAATCGATGGACGCGCAAAGAACAAATATGTTTGAACTAGATAGTTTGTTCAACCACTAGCCACCCTCAAAACCCAAGTATGTTTGAACTAGATTGTACCAATGATGGATCCTCAAAGAATAAGATTGTTTGTTCAACCACTACCCACTCTTTTAAAAAAAATTAATTTAATTATTTTTTTAAAAAATATGCTACTGATGACCCATCGATTCATCTGGTCTACGGTCGATCGACTCCGAAGCATAACGAGACAACTGCTGAAATTTTAGAGCATACTCATTCACTCTCATCTGTATGATCACGGATTGACAGAGTCCAAGATTTTATGATAGTTCCTATAAAATAAGTTGGTCAAGCATAGAGAACATGCCATGTCTATGATATACTATATATGTGATCTCTATTTATTAACAACTACTTTTGACTCTTCATATATTTTATCAAGGCAATTCATAGTTATATTCATTGACTGAGCAAACAAAATTTAAAAAGTTTACAGTGCAGAAAAATAAAAATCATAAAGAAGAAGATTACCAACAAAATAAAATCATAATATTGATATTATATTGTTCATTACCATTGTATACATTTACCAACACCAAAAAAATCATCAAAATGGAAAAGAAAGAAGAAGTTTTATTCTAAAAAAATCCTAACCAAGAAAGATTCTTTTGGAATGAACAAAAACAAAAATAAAAACTACAAAAAAAACTTAAACTAAATTAGGGGAATGGAGGGGGTGGGGTGATTTAGTCGTTGCCGTCACTTACAACCTTCTTCAAAATTTCCCTTAAGGAATGAGCTATGCAGCGGAGTTCACATTCCAGGAAAATATAGTCCTGACACAGTCCATAGAAAAGGCAATTAAGGTTATTGCACAGGAGAAGAACATCATCATGCTGATGGACACTCATTATCCTAATTGGATGAAGGGGAATTTTTTCGGAGGAATGAGTGTTGTTTGAAGATGATTTTTTTTGCACTGTTTACTTTAGGTGGAAATGACTGACCACATACAAAATATCACTATATAAATAGACTCACATAAGATGGATTTTCAAATTTTCAACCAACAAGAAGTTGGCGCGTGTAGGAATAGTAGACATTTTAGTTATTTATACCAACTATTTTTGATGTGAATAGATGTGTACTGTAGCTTTTAGTTAATTGCAAACATCAAATGATGGTTCAATGCATCGATTGAAGTGATATGACTGTAAAAAAACCTATATAACGTGTTTGATGAATAATCAATTCTTTAATCGATCGAGTAAAAATATAGCATAGATTAATGTGGTCTATGATAGACAATGAATATAGTCAATTACAACTGAACATTAAATTCTACAGAAATATGGGGGTCCCCCAAAATAGTAGCTTGAGTTACAAAAGAAGAGACAAGCCCATCTAACAGTTGTTAGCCATGCTACATGTGGTTCTTTTGTGCTCGGGTCTCTTGCATATTGAATACTTATTCCTCCTCTTGAACCTGAAAGTTTCATTGACGTCGTTAATGCGTTTGGCTCTTTTCCTTTGAGTTTGGAATCATAAGGGGTAAAAAAATTCTTCATGTCTAACAATTCCTGTGGCACAATCCATTCAGACTCTATGGGGACAACGTTAATAGTTTTAGAGTATGTAAGAAGATAAGTTTCAATTTTATAAATAAGCAAAGAGTACTTGTATTTGAAATTACCATAACCCTCGCCATCGTCATACTTTGATCGTAAAGTGGCCATCGCATGTTCGCACGATAGTTTCACCAAGTCATATCTTCTACAAGAATAAGTCTTCTTCAAAAGATTGACCTTGACAGTAACATCGCTGTTGAATACGGTGAATTGGTTGAGATCTCTATTCACATTAGCCACATACAAGGAGTCGCTCGTGTTCTTATTATCCCTTAAGATGTTTTTTGCAGAAGACACAAGTTTGTTATTTGAACCGCCGATATATGCATGCTGCTCCCTGTACTTTTCACCAAACTTTTCAGCAACGAATTGAATGTGTATGTCATGGGATACTCCCGCTCATCCGTCAATACTAAGTTATGCGACTCAGCAATGTTTGTGTTCATGACATCATACCTATTGCTCAAAAAGTGCGCTCTACTTCATTTCTCAAAACCATCCACATTTTCAAGGATATATGCTGCCTCGGGGCATTTATCCTTGAATTTTGAAAAATGATCGCTAAACTGATTAAAACAATAATCCTTTGTCACGGCATAAAATAGATAAAGATGATCTCCACTATATTAGTTTACTCAAAGATATTTACCGATGTACCTCGTATAAAGTCCATGATGCACATAATTGTAAACACAAGAGAAGGCATTGGCAATGCTAATATGTCTATCAAAGATGACGCATAAATCTAGACCATTGTCTAATATAGACTTCAACTTCTGTAAGAAGAAGGTCCAAGAAGCATCGTTCTCTTTATCCATTACACACAAGGCAACTGGATAAATATGATTTTTGGTGTCCTGTGCAACAACACTCAGCAACACACCCCGTACTTGCCATTTAAATGTTTGCCGTCAATAACAATTACCTTTCTCATGTGGGCATATCCCCATATCAAAGCTCCAAAAGCTAAAAAAGTATACGAAGGATCCATCTTTCTTCTTAACCATGATAGAATAAGAAGAATCAGGATTTAATGACTCGACCATGTAGCAAAAATTCATCAAGCAAGAATATCAATGCTCCGGTATCCCACGAATAATGTTCTTCACAATTACACTTCCTTTCAAACACATCCAATAGCTTGCCTTGTAATGCATCTCCCTAAACACAATTCTGTAAATTTCTTTATGCTTGGACCCTTACCATCATGAAAATGATTTACATATAGTGAAGCAATAATCTTGGATGCGATTTTCTTATGCATGCACGTGACTTGTTCAACACTTCAAGTGTGAACCCCAACATACTTTTATATTCAAAATCTTTCTGAGCATTCATACTTTTTTTCCTGCAACAACCAGGCGTAACCACGGGATACACATTTTATCTTCAAAAATTTGCTACAGCTCTTCTCTGTACCAAAATCAAAAGACTACCTCACCAATGCTTTGTCTAGTAGCATTTTCAGCTTTTTTTTTTGTTGAATGTTTGTTCAGGATAGAAATTAGTTCCATTGAAGAAGAAATGATTTATGTCTGATCCTGATCCATAATCTTTCTCAACACCTTTCGAGTCCAATAAATCATATTCCATATCCATAGAATCATCTTTCATATTCATTGGGTGATCGCCATTGTTCTCGAATTCAACCGAATTATCGTCAAGTGACAGACACTGGGGTGGGGGTGGTGATGAATTCAACAGTTCTTTAAAGGGCCTTTCAACTATATTTATTCTTAAAATAGACATAAATCTATCAACACTAATATCCAACATGTACAAGCACACATGTTTATGATTATTTATGATTGTAGGATGCACCTTTTTCCTCGAGTTCATTACATAACTAATCACCACGTTGCTTGGCTCGTAATCTAAATCCCTACTCTCCATTATGCTTGTAACCAAGTCGTCCTATGAACTATTGTGGTGAACTGAAATGGACAGTGTCACCTTAGTAAAAGATTTCCAATTCCAACGTTTGGGAGTCTCTTCCCATTCTCTTATGAAATCACCAGAAATAAGAACAACCTCTGCAATAGACATCCTAAAAGTACACTGGAGTCGATCCTTAATTCTGTTGCTGCTATATGTCTGTTATATGGATGGTTGATAACAGA
This sequence comes from Capsicum annuum, assembly GCF_002878395.1. Classification (NCBI taxonomy): domain Eukaryota; kingdom Viridiplantae; phylum Streptophyta; class Magnoliopsida; order Solanales; family Solanaceae; genus Capsicum; species Capsicum annuum. Next base: position 375,970 of record NW_025896065.1, read on the forward strand.
GTAGATATTCGTACAAAATAGTGAAAGTGTAAAAATTTCTTATAGTCAACGATTGTTGGTTTTATGGAATAGAAAAATAAAGTTGGAGTTGCCTGAGCTACTGCACTATACATTCTAAAGAGGTTTCACATAATCTGAGTTATTTGGAGCTTTATAACAATGGTAAAAGTGTGTTTGAGAAGATAACAAACAAATGGGATAACATTGAGTGCAATGGATAATATTATGACGTTTATGGACTGATTTTAAGCTAATTGCTGAAAAAAATATCGGAATCATGCTTGAAATGGAGAATTTTGAAGGAAAATCAAGTGCTTCTTTTTTAATCTTTTGAAAATTTTTCAAATTATTTTGGAAAGATATTTTGAATATAATTGTGAATGAGAGGATGAGGGCTAAAATGTATTATTAAAAACTTGTGTACTAAATTTGTTAAGTTGAAAAGAATAGATGATGACATTATAAATGGTATCTATTTGACAAATTTTTCAAGAATTGTATCTAAATGACAAAGAAAATTTTTAAAGTGGGCATTTGGCAACTTAGCCAAGTAAGTAGGGAGAGTTGATATTTTAAACACTTTTGAAAACTTTCTGTGACAAAGCGATACTAGTCTCAATTAATTGGAAAAAAAGACACCATAATGGGATCACAAAAAAGTATCAATTCTAGAACACAAGTTTTAAAACATGCACTTTAGTCCCACCCTCACTTCAGCCCCTATGTTTTAAAAAACACACTTTAGTCCATGTCAAAAATAAAAATTAGATATTAAATTTCACAAAATAAAAAATCCACAAGATTCTAAAAAAAATGATTTTCTGACAATTTTTAGAGATTTTTTGGTGATTTTTTGTTAATTTTTCTGACATCTATCGAAAACTGACATTACCTCCATTATTTTCCTCCATTTTCTTTTATTTTTAGCCCTACATTTTCACTCATTTTCAATCAAACAGCTTGAAAATTGGTTCCACTTTTTAAAATCAATTCTAGGCTCAGTAGTAGCTTTCCAACACTCCTTAACTTATTCCAAAGCTCTAATCCATTGCATTATATCAGTGGTCGTCAGAAAAGCGATCAGGCTTATTCCAATAAAAAACTATACAAAAATTTGATAAGAAGAAGACGACTATAGTCTATTAAGTCTAGGTTCATAAACCACTACTTGAGTCTATTTAATACTATCATCTAGGTATATCTTGTCTATTATAGAATACATAGTTGTTTGTCATGATTCAAAAATATGAGGGTCGTGATGGCACATGTCGCAGCGTAACTTGACAAGTAAGCCTATCACCCAAACTGATACTAAAAGAGGAAAAAATAGAAATATCCCAAGGTAAGGCTTCTAGAACGAAGCCAAACCATACAAGTAATCATAAAAATGTAGAAAAGACTTATCCAAAATACCAACCATTCCCAAAATCAGGTGTTAATTATGTAAGAACTACTAATATGATCCAGGGGTCAAATACATCAGAAAAATAACAACAAAGGAATAATATCTGTCTCTAAATACTAATAAAGACATAACTAATGTGAACTCCGGACGCATTAATGTCCGACTGCTACCTTGGAAGCTCTAATAATCGCTCGAGTCAAGCAAGATGAAGCGCACTCGAGCTAGGAACTGTACCGAAAGGGCGCAGTAGGCATGAGTACGGTCCATTTGCACTCAGTAGGTATCACAGGCCGACTGAACAAAGTAGAAAATAAAGCATACAAAATATATACTAAGGGCACGTCACCTGCAATTAGAAAATATCCCACAATGGTAGCCCATACTTCTTGTACTAACAATTTAATATTATTCATATATAATACAACAATACACAAGATAGGGATACAAATATACACAATATCACATACAAGTAAAACAAAGGAGGGAGATATATAATCAAGATCATCAAGTATAATTAAGGGAAGATAGAATAATTAGACGTTAACAAGTCAAGATATAGAACAAACAGGTAGTGACAAGTCAATATGGCAATTCAACACAACATAATAACAATAAAGTGGGTGCAATGTATATGATGATGATAATTCATGTTATTGGCACATAACCTCGAGTTTGGCACACAACCTCGAGTTTGGCATACAACCTTAAGTTTGACACACAGCCTTAAGTTTGGCACACAGCCTTAAGTTTGGCACGCAGCCTCAAGATCACCAATATCCGTAACTCTTCTTCGACACAATCCTTCGAAGATGGTCCATAAAATCCAAAATCCTATACCAATATCCAGTATTCCACTGTTTCTAGTACTTTCAAGACACATACATAACATAAGACATAAATCAAGTACACATACATGATAACAAATATATATAAAATAGTAAAACGAACAAGTGAAATGATGCATATGATGACATGAGAATGACAATGCAATGTTCACAACCATTTAAAATGAGTATTTCCACAATCAATCCACGTGATGTATTTCCACACCCAATCCACATGATATTTTTCCACAACTATGTGTGTCAATATCTACTTATTATTTACGTTCATCCATGAATTTTCACTTGTCTCATATACCAACAAGTATGAATATATCATAATACATCAATGGTACCATATTAGGTATTTCAATAATACAATACAATTATTCACATGTATTTAGGGCTATCAACATCACATAGGACTCTACACAGTCACACGCATTAGATAATATCTTAATTTCGATAATTACGTCACATATAGGTCTCCACACGAGCACAACACATAGATAGATATTTTTCATGATTAGTTCCCACCCTTAACAAGAATTTTGTTTCATCATTTACTACCCAGCACAGTCTGAAAGAGTTAAGCCATAACCTACCTCAAAAGCCAAAATCGGTCTGCTACATTTCGAATCCACGACCTTACTTTTCATGAAAGATCCCAAAATCCACTAAAAATATCAAATATGAAATCTATGCATAAAAATAAAACCAACGACAACCATATTGACTACTTTTGATTCGTGATCAAAATGAACCCTTGGAATGGGTTTTCAAAAAAGCAGAGCAAAATCGAAACTTTACTTCAAAAATATGTTCCTTATACTTTTAGAAATCGACATCTAAAAATCCAAGTCAAATAGAGTAAAAAATGAGGTTCAAATTGAAGAAAAACCATTTTTAAGCTTTACCGGGTAAAATCTTTGAAATCCGGGTTAAAATCAAGAATTGGAGTTGTTTTAAGGGTTAAATTGATGAAAAATTGGTAATTATATGATAAAAATATTGTTCAAGTAAAAAAGAAGTAAAATTGGGATTTAAAATCAAGCCCTAAGATTTTTGGGGTTTTGAAAAATTAATCAAAAAATTACTAAAAAAACGGTGAAGTTTTACCTTCAATCCGTAATAAAATCAAGAAATAGTTGTTAATCTAGCTCCAAATCTCCTACAAACTTTACTTTTAAGTTGCCATATTATGTTAGGGTTTAACTTTCAAAAGGCAATATGAAAAATGAACAAAATGGCCAAAAGAGGTAAAAAAAAAAAAACTGTTATATTGCAGATTTTTCTGCAATATTTAGTAAAGATTTTTCCCTTAAGTCGAAACAGACTTCGACAAGGTGCCTGAAATTTATTCGGAGTTCGATATACACAAACGAACTGTGCAACCATACTAAATTTGACGTTCTGAATGCATTGGAGAAGTCAATTTTTTGAAAAAAATATCATTTTCACAAAGTTGACCCCCAAATTTCAAAATCATAATTTTCCAAACCGAGGATCAAAATAAAATTTAAAAGTCGTAAAATCATACCAAACATGTTAACTCCCTAAAATCGACATTCTAGATATGTTGGAGAAGTCATATTGCCCATCCGAGGTCGTTTTAACTAAATGTGGGTCCTACGCATATATTTTTAATTTTCCAACTTTTTGATCAATAAGTCGAAATTAGCTCGGGTGCACCGGGGCCTGAAACAAAGGCCTACCCAGCCTAAAATCGATATTCCGGAGCTGCTGGCACAGTCTATTGATCCATCCATCGAATGAATCAAAATATATCTCCATAAGTCTAAAATAAGGCTCTCGAAGCCATCAAAAACTACAATATCGCATCAATGGTACCAAGATGCATCGAAAATCATGTCACTCTCACACCTCAAAAATACCATAATACAACTACGGGGAGGGGTAAAATAGTTAAATCATACAAAATCGCAAATTTCACATATTTAATCAAATTTTTAGGTCGTTACATCATCCACCACTAAAAATCTAGTTTGTCCTTGAACTAAGGTAAAGAAATACTTGAATCAAAAAAGATCTGGGAATAGAAACTATGCATATCAGACTCGACCTCCTAAGTAACTTCATATACAGGTCGATGTTGCCGCTAGACCTTAACCACAGGGATCACTCTAGAGCATAACCGTCTAACATCACTAGCCAAAATGGAAATTGGGTCCTCAACAAAGGACAACCGCTTATCTAACTGAAATGACTCCCAACGAATGACATAAGACTCATCAGGAATATAGCAGCGAAACATAGAAACATGAAAAATTGGATGAACAACTGATAGATCAGGGGAAAAAGCTAATTCATAAGACACATTACCAACAGTCCGAAGAATCTCAAATGGACCAATATACCTGGGGATAAGCTTGCCGCTCTTCCCAAACCTCATCACACCCTTCATGGGTGAAATTCAAAGGAAAACATGATCACCAACACTAAATCTCAAGGCAAGGAGTCTATGATCAGCATAGCACTTCTTCCTACTCTAAGCCGATCTAAGTCTATCCTGAATGACTCTGACTCTATCTAAAGATTAACAAAACAAGTCTATACCTCAAGGTCTCACCTCTAAAACATCTAACCAACCCACTGGGGAGAGACAACGCCTAAAATACAATGCCTCAAAAGGAGCCATATCAATATTGGAATGGTAGTTATTATATGCAAACTCTGCTAAATCCAAATATTGCTCCCACTGACCACCGAAATCCATCACACATGCGTGTAGCATATCCTCCAAAACTTGGAAAGTTCGCACTGACTGGACATTAGTCTGGGGGTGAAATGTTATACTGAGATCAATCCAAGTACCCAACTCATCCTGAAAAGTCTTCCAAAAGTGAGATGTGAACATAGGACCTCGATCTAAAATAATAGACACTGACACACTATGAAGATGCACAGAATCATGAATGTAGATACGGGTCAACCTCTCAGCACTGAATCATATTTAAACCAAAATAAAATAAACTGCTTGGTCAATCGATCCACGATGACCCAAACACTGTCAGAACTATGATATGTACGAGGCAAACCAGTCTTAAAGTCCATGGTGATCCGTTCCCACTTTCACTCGGGAATGACCAACCTTTGAAGCAATATACCAGGTCTTATATACTCAACCTTCACATGTTGACAACATAGGCAACGGACCATAAAATCCGCTATATCTTGCCTCATACCACCTTACCAGTAGTGCTGCCTTAAATCACGATACATCTAGTCACACCCGGATGGATAGAATATCTGGAACAATGGGCCTCCTCCAAGATCAACCTAATCCAATCACCCCTTCTCGGCACACAAACTTGGCCCCCAATACTCAAAGCTCTATCTAAATTAAGTGAGGCTTTTTTAGCCTCCTCACTTAATATCTTATCTCGAATCAACCTCAATCTAACATCGCCAAATTGATGAGCTCAAATTTGCTTCATCAAAGAAGATCTAGCCTCTATAAATGTTAAAACACGCTTAGGTGTCGAAATATCAAGTCTAACCATCTGGTTAGCTAAAGACTAAACCTCTAAAGCTAAAGACCTCTCTTAGGTTAAAAGATGCGCCAAGCTACCCATGCTAGTTGACTTTCGACTCAAGGAATCCACAACCATATTAGCCTTTCCCTGATGGCAGAGAATAGTTAAGTCAGAATCCTTAAGCAACTCAAGCCAACATTATTGCCTCATATTAAGATCTCGCTAGGTGAAGAAATACTAAATGCTACGGTGATCTGAAAAGATCTCACAATGGACTCCATACAAATAGTGCCTCCACAACTTCAAGGCAAACACAACTACGCACAACTTCAAATCATGCGTAGGATAATTCCTCTCATAAGGCTTAAACTGATGAGATGCATATCCAATCACCTTTCCCTCCCGTATCAACACAACACCTAACCCAATACTTGAAACATCACAAAAGATGGTAAAACCCATGCCTTTCTTGGGCAAAGTCAAAATAGGAGCTGAAGTTAATAAATCCTTGATCTTTTGAAAGCCTACCTCATAAGCATCAGACCACTAAAAAAAATCTTTTTCTAGGTCAACTTGGTTAATGGAGCTGTAATGGATGAAAAATCCTCAACAAAATATCGATAAGAACTTGCTATGCCAATAAAACTCTAAATCTCAATGGGCGAAGTAGGTCTAGCCCAATCATGAACCGCTACAACATTAGCTGAATCAACCATAATACTTTCCTTAGTAACCACATGACCTAAGAATTTAACAAACTTCAACTAAAACTCGCACTTAGAGAACTTAGCATACAACTTCTCATCCTTCAATCTCTAAAGCACAATTCGCAAATGCTCCTCATGCTCAACCTCACTCTTGGAATAAACCAAGATATTATCTATAAATACAATAACAAAGGAGTCAAGATATGGTCGAAACACCCAATTCATCAACTCTATGAATGTGGAAGGGGTATTGGTCAACTTAAAGGACATGACCAAGAACTCATAATGACCATATCGAGTCTGAAAATCTATCCTCAAAATATCCAAAGCTCTAATACTCAATTAGTGATAATCAAACCTTAAATTAATCTTCAAAAACACCGCAACACCCTGAAGCTGATCAAACAAATCATCGATGCGAGAAAGACGATACTTATTCTTAACCTTTACCTTATTCAACTGTCGATAATCAATACACATCCCGCATAGACCAATTTTTTTTCTTCATAAACAAGAAAGGCGTACCACAAGGTGAAATACTAGGTCGGATAAATCCTATATCCAACAACACTTACAATTGATCCTTCAGTTTCTTCAACTCTGTTGGACCATCCTATAAGGAGGAATATAAATGGGCTTGGTGCATGTCTTAACATCAATAAGGAAATTAATTATCTTAATTCAGAGTCATATCAGGCAAGTCCGTAGGAAATACATCCATAAACTCACGAACAATATGAATAGAATCTAAGAGACGAGGCAAAACAACACTAGTACGAGCCTGAACATAGGATATAATCCTCTTAGGACCTAAATGAAGTACATCCTTCCAAGCTATCCTTGGCATACCTGGCGAAGCTAAAGTCACGGGCTTAAAAAAACAATCTAAGACAACATGATAAGGAGCCAACCAATCTATGCCCAAAATAACATCAAAATTGACCATGTTAACACAAGCAAGTCTACCAAAGTCTCACGCCTGGCAAAAATCAAAACATAAGATCAGTACACCCGATCCACCACTAAAGAATTACCTATTGGGTAGATACATGAATAGGCATGGCAAGAGGCTCACTAATAGAATCAAAACCCGAAGTAAAATACACATACACATAGGAGAACATCGATTTGGGATCAAATAATACAAATGCAGGTCTAAAATAAATGGGGATGATACCTGTAATCATAACATCAAAATCCGATACCTCAGGTATGGCTGGTATAACATAACACAGACCGTGACACCAGCTGTCTGGGTAGCCCTAGGACCACCAACTGCCTAAGTGGCCCCACGACCACCCACTCGAGCTCCACCACCTCTGCCCCTCACACCTCTGGTAGCACCCATACCCCTCAAAAATGAAATAAGATTAGCTTAAATCACCTAGCAGGGACAGTCCTTGGCCGTATGGCCAATCTCATCACACATATAGTAATCTCTACGACCAGAACAAGAGAAGGTCCAACTAGGATCGAGCGACTACCTTAAACTGCTAAACTAGAAGATCCACCACCTGAACTCTGTAAAGCCACTACTGGCCTACCATGGTAGCTATGAGAACCTTTAAAATCTCTACCTCAAAAGGTCCGACTCCTGAACTCACCAAAAACATCACCCCTTTTTGGCACCTCCCTAATATACACTAAGAATACCCTTTGTCATCTTAGCATGAACTATAATACTCTGAAAAAAGCCCCAAACATAACCATTTGAGACGTAGCCAACTAAAGAGATACATCCAAACCTTTTATAACTTCTAAATCTTATCAGATTCGGTGGAAATATTATCCTAAAAATATCTGAAAATAGGGTATGAAAGCATGCCTCATACTCAGCAACTATCATAGAGCCTTGCTCTAAATAGTCAAACTCGTCCCGCATACTATCTCTTAAATTGAGAGGAACAAAATCAACACCATTCACGCATAAAGAGAAAAACACAACTCAAATTCTAGGTATTAAGGAACTTCACATGATAAAGAATAAAATGAGGGGATTTTCCTAAAGACGTCCTATAGCCTATCAAAGATAGATACAGACGTCTACGTCCTGATCCACGAGACTCTATTAAACATCCCATTCTTACACCATTGAGGCTAATGAAACCTGATTGCTCCGATACCAATTTTTCATGACCCAAAAAATGAGGGTCATGATGGCACTTGTTGTGGTGTACCTTGACAAGTAAGCCTATCACTCAAACTGATACAAAAAGAGAAAAAACACAGGAATATCCCAAGGTAAGTCTTTTAGAATGAAGCCAAACCATATAACTAATCATAAAAATGCAAAAAGGACTTATCCAAAGTACCAATCATGCCTCAAACCAGGTGTCAATAGTGTAAAAACTACTAATACAATCCAGGAAACAAATACATCAGAAAAATAACCACAAAGGAATAATATATGTCTTTGAATACTAATAAAGACATAACTACTATAGAAAGATAGAGGTGAACTCCAGATGCATGAATGTCCAACTGCTACCTTAGAAGCTTTAATAATCGCTCAAGTCAAGCAAGCTGAGGTGCACTCGAGCTAGGAGTTGCACCGAAAGGGCACAGTAGGCATGCGTATGGTCCACTTGCATGAATGTCCAACTTGTACTCAATAGGTATCATAGGCTAACCGATCAAAGTAGAAAATAAAGAATACAAAATATATACTAAGGGCACATCACCTGCAATCAGAAAATATCCCACAACAATAGCCCACATCGCTTGCACTAACAGCTGAATAATATCCATATATAATACAACAACACACAAGATAGGGATATAATTATACACAATATCATATATAAGTAGAACAAAAAAGGGAAATGTATAATCAAGATCATCAAGTATAATTAAAGGAATATAGAACAATTACACATTAACAAGTCAAGATATAGAACAAAGAGGTAGTGACAAGTCAATATGGCAATTCAACACAACATAATAACAATAAAGTATGTGCGATGTATATAGAGATGATGATGATGATGATAATGCATGGTATTGGTACACAGCCTTAAGTTTGACATACAACCTTAAGTTTGGCACACAGCCTCAAGATCACCAATATCCGCAACTCTTCTCCGACACGATCCTTTGGAGATGGTCCATAAAATCTAATATCCAATACCAATATCCAGATTCCAGCGTTTTCAGTATTTTCAAGATACATACATAACATAAGACATAAATCAAGTACACATACATGATAACAAGTATATATAAAATAGTAAAATAAACAAGTGAAATGATGCATATGATGACATTAAAATGATTATGCAATATTCATAACCATTCAAAATGAATATTTCCACAATCAATCCACGTGATGCATATATATTTCCACAACTATGTGTGTTAATATCCACTAATTATTTCCGTTTTATCCATGAATTTTCACATGTCTCACATACCAACAAGTATGAATATATCATAATACATCAATGGTATCATATTAGATATTTCAACAATACAGTACAATTATTCACATGTATTTAGGGCTATCAACATCACATAGGACTCTACACAGTTACACGCATCAGATAATATCTTAATTTTGACAATTATATCACATATAGGCCTCCACACGAGCACAACACATAGATAGCTATTTTTCATGATTAGTTCCCACCCTTAACATGCATTTTATTTCATCATTTATTACCCAGCACATTCTGAAAGAGTTAAGCCATAACCTACCTCAAAAGTTAAAACTAGTCCGCTACACTTCGAACCCACGACCTTATTTTTTAGGAACAATCCTGAACTTTACTCAAAAAATATCAAATATGAAATCTATGCATCAAAACAAAACCAACGACACCCATATTGACTACTTTTGGTTCGGGGTCAAAACAAACCCTTGGAATGGATTTTCGAAAAAGAAGGGCAAAATTAGAACTTTACTTCAAAAATATGTTTCTCATATTTTTAAAAATCTAAAGCTGAAAATTCAAGTCAAATTGAGTAAAAAATGAGGTTCGAATGGAAGAAAAACTATTTTTAAGCTTTACCGGATAAAAATCTTTGAAATTCGTGTTAATATAAAAAATCAGAGTTGTTTTAAGTATTAAATTGATGAAAATCTAGTAATTACAAGATAAAAATATTGTTCAACTGAAAATAAGTGAAATTGGGGTCTAAAATCAAGCCCTAAGATTTTTGGGGTTTTGAGATATTAATCAAGAAATTACTAAGAAAAGGGTGAGTTCTCAACTTAAATCTGTAATAAAAAAAAAGAAATAGGTGTTAATCGAGCCTCCAAATCTCCTACACACTGTACTTTTAATCTCCCACAATATTTTAGCATTTTACTCTTAAGAGGTAAGATGAAAAATGAATAAAATGAGCCAAATGGCTAAAAAAGATCTGTTATATTGCAGATTTTCTGCAATATTTAGTGCAGATTTTTCCCTTAAGTTGAAACGGACTTTGACGGGGTGCCCGGGGTTCATTTGGAGTCTGATATACACAAATGAACTATGCAATTATACTAAATTTGACGTTGGAATGCATTGGCGAAGTTAGATTTTTGAAAAAACATCATTTTCACAAAGTTGACCCCCAAAGTCCGAAATCACAATTTTTCAAATCGAGAATCGAAACGAGATTTAAAATCGTAATATCATACCAAACATGTCAACACCCTAAAATCGACATTCTGGATCTTCTGGCGAAGTTGAATTTTCCATCTGAGGTTGTTTCGACCAAATATGAGTCACACACTCATATTTTTAGTTTTCTAACTTTCCAATCAATAGGTCGAAATGAGCTCGGGCTCACCGAGGCCCGAAAAAAAGGTCTATCTGGCCTAAATTTGATATTCTGAAGATTTTGGTGCAGTCCATTCGGCCATCCATCGCACGGATCAAAAGATATCCCCATAAGTCTAAAATAAGGCTCTCGAAGCCATCAAAAACCACAATATTGCATAAATAGTACCAAAATGCATTAAAAACCATGTCAATTAATCCCACACCCCAAAAATATCATAATGCAACTATGGAGAGGGGTAAAATAGTCAAATCATACAAAATTATAAATTTCACATATTTCATTAAATTGTTAGGTCGTTACATTGTTGATGGTGAATTTTTGTGTAAATGAAAGGAGACTCCTAAATGTTGGATTTGAAAATTTGTGCCTAAGGAGATAATGTCCATTTTTCTTTGTCTCAATGATTCATACACCGACCTAGTTAAAAGTGTAATTAAGAGTAGAGAATTAAGTTGCAATGACATGAATGCAAGCGTAATGAAGAGCGGATGCTTAAGTTACGATTCATACAACTTGGTCATTAGTTACATGATGAATGGGATACGGATTTCCCCCCTGTAATCTATAAACCCTATGAGTATTTTAGATCGGTAAATTTAATTAGAACAATCTTTCTAAAATTGACAAAATCAAATCATTCAACACATAGTAGACTATCTTTATGGTTTACCATCTACTGCCATTATTGGTATAATAAATTAGACAATATATTATAGACTATTATGCGCATTGAATACTCGACAAATGTGAAGCTCTACGATCGACCGATTGAATATATGAACAAGTTAAAATTATGACTAAAAATGAAAAATTGAATTAAAGTAGGTCAATTAATACCACCCAAACAATGTAAAGCCATTTAGCTACATCAATTATGAGTTCATATCACTTCTGAATATGATCAAGTGATATTTAAGGCATGTGATTATCCTAAATCACTATAAGGACTAAAGAGGGGGAAGTAAAATAAAATAAAATAAAATAAAGTAACATAATTCAAGCGATGCAAAACAACTAAATCACAACATATAAGAATCCACAATAATTGAACACATAATCTAATGAGTAAGGAAGAGTGTTGTTTGTGAGTGTTCTTATGACAAGTAATGCTTGAGAACAAATAGTCCCTCTCAAAGCATACATTTATTCTGAGTAATTGGTTCTTACTATAATTCTTGTCACTTATATTCAATTGATTGTGCGTCCAATTATTGTATACTCTTATATGATGTGATTTGTATTTTTGCAATGCTTGAATGATGTTAACTAATTTAATTTAATTTAATTTTTAATTTTTATTCATATGGAGGCTTGTCAATATATTCATATGGTTGATGCTAGAACTCTAACAATATCTTGTATATATATTATATTTCTGATTTGTAATAGATGTTTAGGTCTATTATATACTTACATATTATAGATTAGTCTATGCATCGATACATGATTGTTAAATAGATCTGCAATTGACCGATTGACTATATGAACAAGATAGGAATAAAAAGGGAGGACAATAAAATAAAATAAAATCATTCAAGCATTGTAGAACAACAAACTCACATCATATAAGAGTATACAACAATTGAACACATGATCATATAAGTAAGAGAAATGGTAGTAAAAATCAATGTCTTAGAACAAACATATGTTTTGAGAAGGACTACTTGTTCTCAAGCATTACTTGTCATAAGAACATTCACAAGATTCACTTTTTCTTACTCATTAGATCATGTGTCTAATTGTTGTTGACTCTTATATATTGCGATTTAGTTGTTTTGCATTGTTTGAATGATGTTATTTTATTTTATTATTTATTTTTAATCATATCTTACTTGTTTACATATTCAATTGATCAACAGTATACCTATTTAACAGTTGCGTATTGATGCATAAAATAATCTATAATATACTAGATAATATATTTCATAAAAAATAACATCCGTAGATGATATACCATTTGCATAGTCTACTATCTATTGAATGTTCAACACTTGAGAATTTTAAAAGAGCTAAGTGCAACTTATTAAAACTAGGAAAATTAGTCGCGCCTAGCCCGGTGACGAAAAGTTTATTATTTGATGTAAAAAAATTAATTTTTTTTTGATCAATTTTTTATCCACTAAAAATTTATTGTCTAACCATAAAATTATAGTTTATTATAGTTATATTATGAAGAATGTTTTTGTTTCATAAAAAAAGAAAAAATTAACAATTTAACATTTTTAATGATGGGTAGTATATTCTTTATCAATAAGTTAAAATACATTCTAATAACAATTTTATTTCATTTCTATATACAAATTAACTTCATATTACAAATAACTCAATGTGAATATTACAATTTGCATCACTAAAATAAAAGTCGGCAAGAAGAAAAACCATACGATACATATTTATATATATAGCTTAAAATAACAAAATAATGAAGAAATCTATTAGAAAATAAGATCAAAATAGCATGGAAAAATTGAATCAAGTAGATCCTTGTACAAATATTCATAATTTCTCTGCACCTAATTATCAACAAAACTCAAAACCGTCTCCAACATTACATAATTTCCTTCTTTATATGTTTCTGAAATGGGTAACATTTTACCTCACAAGATTAACTACACAAGGCCTTTTATATAGAATTGAAATAGGAAAAACTACAGGGAGTAGCATACTTGACACTTAAATTATAAAAAATAGCAATACTTTAACGAATTACCTTGTGTAGTAAACCTAGCATTATTTTAAGTTGGGGACCACACTTACCGCCTCTCAGAAGTTATCGTGTTTGAGGTTCCATTTTCACGCTTAAAATCTTTCTCTTTCCTTTAATTGCTTTTTTACTTTTCCATTTTTCACGTTTTTCTCAGATTTTCTCTTTCAAAATTTTTGCCTTCGTAAGTCTTTTGCACGATCTGATAAGGATATTGTTTCACAATTTCAGGTAACTAATTAATTCAGTTATTGTATGTTATCAATTTCTCAATATTTTTTCTTAGAATTTTGTATTGGAAACAATTTTCCACTTCATCTTTAAGGTTTTGATTTTTGTAGTTGTTAACGGCGAATCAAGGTGATCAGATTTGCCGAATTTTATTTTGTTTGTTTTTTAGTGAAATGTGATGTTTTATGAGTTGATATAGTTGAAAAAAAATTAAATTTTGAATGAGAATTGGAACTGAGTTATGTTTTGTTGCGATTAATGGAGGATAATTACAGTTGAATAGATATTGTAGATGATTTTGGATTGATTTTTTGTTGTTGTTGGTTGGATTTTTTCAAAGATGACTAATATTTAAAAAAAAATGGTTGAAAAAAATTCCTTCTCTAAAATACAAACAAATAAAAAAATATGAGAAAAAAAGAAAAGCAAAAGAAATTGCAGAGTCGAGCAATGTTGATGATGATGTTGAGAACTCTTCTGCTAATGAATCTGAAGAAGACATGGAGGAAGAGGTATTTTTCATTGTATATGTATTTTTATTTACTATTATATATTTAGGGATTTTAGTAAAGCTATTATCAATTTGGGTAATATGTATTTTTTTGTGAAGCTAATATGTATTTACGGATCAATTGATATGTATTTAGGAATTTCAGTAAAACTGATTTGTGAAGATGATAGGTTAAATATACATTTTCGGTTAACATGTATTTATTTGTATTTTTTGTAAAGTTGCTATGTTTAGTTGTATTTGTATGTTAAATGAATTTGCTAACTTTCATGTATGGAAAAATACATTTAGATATGAACTACTCATGAAGAGGTATTTGACTATATGTATTTTTATTATAATTGATATGTATTTTCATTATATTGGAATGTTGAAATATATAAATACATTTGTGGTTATGGACGCATTTGTATTTGTGTCAGTAATAGGTACGACTTTATTTTTGATGAGATATTTATTTTATAGTCTACATATATACATTTGTGTTACAATTGTTTAACAGATACTTTAACATATTTTTTCTATATTCCTAGGTTATATTTAAGAACATTGAGCCAACTCAAAGGGAAATGTCAAAGTTTGAAATACCAGAGGAGGATGGAGTTGATGATGAACATTGAATTGATTCTGATGATGATTTTCAGGATCCACCACCAAAAGAAATTTATGAACGCTCAAAGTGACGACGAAGCACCATTGAGGCCTGTTAGGGAAAGCAAGAAAATAAGTGTCACAGAAGTATTTGAAGTCTGGTGATTGATGATTTTATTACATCGTGTAGTGACAAAATTTAATTGGATGTTGATATTAATTTTAAAAGTTATTTTATGTTTTGAAGTGAATCAAAGTTACTAATTGTAAAGTGAATGTAAGTTATTCATTTTAGTCTTTTATGTTGAATATGTTTTCTATATGTTTATAGTATGTGTTTTATTCCAGTGTTCAGTATGATTTGGTATATTGTTCAGATTAAATTTAAAAATATATATGCACTGTGCAGAGTTGCAATATATACATATGCAGTTTTCAGATTAAACATCAAAATACATATACAGTTAACAACATATCTATTTTACTCTTCATTCATTTGATTTCAAATAATATGTTGCTTTATATATCTATTTACTGTATCATCATATAATATCAAAAACATAATCTGCTTCATCTATGTATTTTACTATCTGTTCATACACTATATAGATTACTACGTGTTGTTATAGTATATAGTTTAACAAATACATTTAGACAAATGTATTTTTTACAAAAGTATTTTTGAATACACATTTTTTTGTAAATAATTATGTGAAATGCATATGCATTTCATATTACAAATATGTATAGCTCACAATATTTGAAATACATATACACTAAAACATATGTATTTTCACAACAAAAGCATATGTTTTTGTCTTTCAAATTTAGTAATACAATTATGTATACCTAATAGTCATTTATAAAACATCATAGCAAAGGGTAGATAAATGTCACAAAATAAATTTAACAAAAGTGTTCATTATTATGAAAAGAGTAAAACAAATTATAAAGAAAGAATACAGAAGAATAAATGTATCATTTATGATGTTTCCTACACGAATGTCTATTGTGACCTTTAGACCTATAACCACTGCATGAGCTGATGTTCTTCTTTCCAAACATATCCCTTCCCGATTTTTCACTATTCTTCTTTCCAGGTCTTCCAGGAGGTCATTTATACTTCGGAGGCAACACTATTTTACCAAGTATGCTATCTGGAATTGTCCAGTCATCCTTTTGTGGTAAAGGATAGATTGGAACATTATACGTTTTCAAGACTATTTTTGGCTTATACAGATCACAACAATATGGCCCCTTGAGGAGATTCTTGCTATCCAAGACCGCACAAGCACATTCACATGATATCTCATCCAGTTGAAATGCATTACATGAGCATGTTTTTTCCTTGAGGCAAATAATGAAATGCTTTTCTTTGTCATGCATCGTGTACACATACTCTGTGGCTGGTACAACCTAATAATATTTCTAAAAATTTAAATTAAAAAAGGTCAAACACAAATATGTAAATGTATATGCTACAAAACGATGTAAAATGTATATTTGTTTTTATATAAAATACAACTGTAAAATCAAATAAAAATATTGCTAACAGCATGTGTATTTTTGATGTTTACTGCATTTTTGTACTTATAAGTATAATAACAGATTTAATACCAACAAATCCCACAAATATACATATGAATTACTGCAGATGTTTTTGTTTAATAAAAGAGATTACTACATATGTATTTAATAGTGAACATTGATTACGGCATATTATTTACTGCATATGTATTTTTCTTCATAACAGAGAACATTGATTAACTCAACAGTGAACAATACATTTCTTGTATATCTTTTTTTTTTTGCAAAATAAACAACTTTAAACCTATATCCTTATGTATTTGTATTTGTCTTGCATTACCAGTGATTTGATATTCAATTTAACTACGTTTGCAGCTAAAATCCACATGAATGTAAGATTCCAAAAGATTGGGTAGTTCATTGTATGATGTTGTCGTGCTCAACAATATTGTATCAGTAATGTACTCTTCGTAGTTTTTTTCATACGTCCACCTTTTAGAATGCTTTATGAGAACTGGAATGCTTGCCATTGCTAACTTATTTCACCTAAATTACAAAAAAATACATATATTAAAGCTGTCAATAGTTACAATATACAATTACACAAAAAAAAATTCAAACATAATTATACAGTTAAAAACATAAATAATATATACTTACACAGACAAAAACTCCAGCAGAAAATACAATTACAAAATACTTGTTAAACTTAAAATACAAACACAATTAAATTTTCTGGCCAGAATACAATTACACATTATTTGTTTATCATTTGTAACACCCCGATTCGCTGAATCGGAATGCTACACGTGCTCATGACCCCGAGGGACCACAAGCTAACCCATGACTGATATTTGTACCTGTATACTGTAAATCATGATATAATAATGCAGAATACATAGAACTGTAAGGCCATAAGGTTCAACTGAATACAATCATGTGGGTGAAAATACCCAAAACAACTCAATCTGAACATAAATCTGAAAGCCTTTAAACTATCTGAATAAGGAGTTGAAGGAACATGTCTCTAACTAGCTAGGTAAAACTAACCTGAAGAAATAAATAAATGAATCAAATCATATTGTCCTTGAATCAATGAGGACACTATTTCTCTGCGACTGGAATGCTACAGCTATTGATGGGCTGGAGCTCATGTCTCGGAACCTATGGTGTAACATGAAAAGAAAGCACCATAGCGCAAATGCATCAGTACAACTGGAGTACTGAGTATACGAGGAAGATAGGCTAAACATAAGGGGTTTCATGCATGAACAACACTGACTGACTAATATGAACGTGGGAGTGCAAACACACATCTATAAAAACTGGGACTGTGAATACGTGATAGCATGACCTGTAAGCTAATACATGGTTTATTGATAACTGTCATGACTGATACTGAAATTGATAACGTGGAAAACTATATCTGACAGTCCTATATATACTAAAATTTGAAGAACGCCCTGAGTTTTTTTTTACTGAGACTGATACTAAAACTGTAGGAAGTAGTGTTTAACCGACATGCCCCATGTATGCCGTTATGGCTAAGCTGGGGTCCAATCTCTACTCCGACTGGAGGGATGTTAATACCGTGCCACGGGTAAGGATAGCCTGTGAGTGACCCTTATCTGGCCGGTACTCAATAAGAACGGTGGGAACCCTAAATTGACGAGTTAAGCCACCTCATCAACCATATTTGAAGGGTTAAGATA
The DNA here is from genome assembly GCF_002878395.1 of Capsicum annuum. NCBI lineage: Eukaryota > Viridiplantae > Streptophyta > Magnoliopsida > Solanales > Solanaceae > Capsicum > Capsicum annuum. Next base: position 394,449 of record NW_025896065.1, read on the forward strand.
TCTCAACCTACGCTGGATACGTAGTTCTGGAACACAAGGATGGCTACTAAGAATCACACCTTGAACTGGAGGGTGAGTTCCCATCCTTGGGTTCACTCGGTGCTAACCTCTACTCCCATCTAGAGGGACTGGACATAAAAAACTGACTGTGCATGACTAAATCTTACTGAATTCCATTGACTGACGGAATATTACTGATATCTGACAACTGACTAAGATCATGAGGTTTTCCTGAGTCACATGACTGACTGTAGTCTATGGAATCATAGCTTAAGTTCGAATATCGTGAAACATGACATGGATCTAGGCACACAATTATAGTTTTCGGGTACAAGTACCCCCAGGACTCGATGGAAGGAAACTGACACACATGACTGACTTGATCATAAGAGTAGAGTCCATAATTTATAATATCATAAGTAGGGATCTCATACTAAGCATGGTTATCAACAATGTATTGCATGGAAAGGAATTCATATCACATGTAAGTACTTGCACAATCTTAATATCATGTTCATTGCATAATCATATTGGCAACACATACCAATAGCATGGAAGTTCATGTGGATTGCATGGTTATCATACATCTTGATCATAAGTAGGATTTGCAAGTAAGCATAGCATAATCTCATAAGAATAGTTCATGAGTATTCCAACAACATTTACAAGGCACATTATCAACATAGAAGTCATTGGAACGTAAGGGCATATCATGAATCCTTCACTTAGTCACAATTTAGCTATATTGTATGATTTCTAGTTTCTTAGGCATTTTATCAAACACCTTACATGCACATCTTAAGTATAGGTGAAATCATCAAATTATACATCATGAACAACCAAATTTACATGTTTCCAACTCATATGATATCATGAAATTCAAAAAAAAATATAAAGATTCCATCTTAGGAATCACCTAATATCAAAAACATGATCGTCAACACCCAACAATATAGAAATCATACTTTAGAATGAAAAACAGGGTTTTTGAGCTTTATGAATGAAAGGATCCATAAATCAACTCACGCATACCTTAGAAGGAAGATCCTTGATGATTGACGGAGGAATTTCCTTGAAATTGGATCTTCAAGCTTAGTTACGCAACCCTAGTTGTTTTTCTCTTTTTGTTCTCTTGGATGATGAGATTTGAGATGATAATAGGGTTGTAATATGATTAGAAGCTATATATTTCGTAGGGTTAAGTTTAGGGACGTGTAAGGAGTGTTAAAAGACTTAATTACCTTTAAAATAACTCAAAACAGAGTGTTTTTGGCACCTGGAACTGACTTAGGCAGCGCCCAAGTGATTGCCTAAGCTAGGTTGGGTGGCGCCTAACCAATCGCCTATGTTTGGGTTGGGCGGCGCCTAACCAATCGCCTATCCTTATTGTCTCTCACAAAAATGGGAATAACTTTTCGCTCGGGTATTGGATAAAGGCGAAATTGATATCGTTGGAAAGCTAATTCGATTCTCTACAATTTGGTGGGTCTAAATCAGCCAAAATACCATATTAAACTCAAGTTATACTCATTCAAAGATGACCCTTGAAAAATCAAACACTAAAACTTGATGGATTCAAAAACTCTTAGCTTATATTACCTTAAGTGACTCATATGAACATGCTTAATGCATCATAAGCTATCCTATCACTAGGATATTCATTGTATGTCATGTACTCAAGTATGAATCACAGAATAAGAGATTTCATACGTAGGAATACTTATTGACTTCCTTCTTAGAAATATATGGGGTATTACAATATCTCCCCCTTGGGGACATTCGTCCTCGAATGAGAATTTACTAAGAAGGGATACAAGATAATAGAACTTGAACTGAACATGAAGAACTGAAACTTGATCTCATGACTGACATGCTAAACATACTGAACTCGGGCATATCTGATGCACGGAAAACTGACACATGAATGCATGACTGAGTATGCAAAGGTTAATAGGTACCAAGTTTATCTTGGAAACATGAATGTGAAACTGAATAAGATTAAGTAGAACTGTTACCTTGAGCTTGATCTAAATTGGCGGGGAAGAGGTGAGGATACTTGGTACGCATATCTGCTTCTGCTTCCCAAGTAGCTCCCTCATGAGACTGATTTCACCAAAGAAGCTTGTCTAGAGGGACTTTTTTGTTCCTCAATCTACGTGTCTGATAATCTAAGATTTTGACTGGAATCTCTTCATAGGAGAGGCTATTCTGAATGTCGATGCTTTGAATAGGGAGAACAACTGCTGGGTCACCTATGCACTTCTTTAGCTAAGAGACATGGAAGACTAGATGGACTGAGGCTAGATCTGAAGGCAACTCAAGCTCATAAGCTACCTTGCCAAAGCGACAAAGAATTCTGAAGGGACCGACATAACAGGGACTGAGTTTCCCTTTCTTGACGAACCTCTTCACTCCCTTCATGGGAGAGATCTTAAGATAGACATAGTCTTTGAGCTCGAACTCGAGATCCTTTCTACGAATATCTGCATAGGACTTCTGTCGGCTCTGAGCAGCCTGGAGTCTCTCTCTAATCAACTGAAATTCTCTAAGGTGTCGAATACTAAGTCAGGACCTATGATTGAGGCCTCACTAACTTCGAACCAACCAATCAGAAATCTATATCTCCTAACATAAAGAGCTTCGAATGGAGCCATCTGAATACTAGAATGATAACTATTGTTATATGCAAACTCAATCAAAGGCAAGTGGTCATCCTAAATTCCCTTGAAGTCAATTGCACACGCCCTTAGAATATCTTTAAGAGTCTGAATGGTCCTCTCTGCTTGACCATCTGTCTGAGGATGAAATGTTGTACTGAGATGGACTTGGGTACCGAGACCCTTTTAAAATACTTTCCAAAAGTGAGAAGTGAACTAGGTACCTATGTCTGAGATGATAGATAGTGGAACACCTTGTAACCTGACTAACTCCCTGATATAGAGTTTGGCATAATCCTCGACAGAATAAGAAGTACGAACAGGAAGGAAATGAGCTGACTTGGTTATTCTATCTATAATGACCCAGTCTGAATCATGCTGATGACGAGTTCTAGGCAAACCCGTCACGAAGTCCATGTTAAATTCTTCCCACTTCTAAGTAGGAATGGTGAACTCTTGCATGGAACCACTAAGTTTCTGATGCTCTATCTTAACCTGCTGATATGTAGAGCACTTAGCCACAAACTCTACAACATCTCTCTTTATCCCACTCCACTAATATATCTCTCGCATGTTGCATTACATCTTAGAGGCCCCTGGATAAATAGAGTATCGCGCACTATGCGCTTCTGCAAGAATTCGCTGCCTCAATTCATCTACACCTGGAACACATAGACGACCCTAACAACAAAGAACACCATCTCCCCCTTGGGAGAAAACCTCGACTTTCTGATTCTGAATTGACTCTTTGAGCTTGACAAGGCTAGGATCCTGTCTTGTTTCTCTTTCACCTCGGAAACTAGATATGACTCTGAACTACTATGAACACATACACCACCCTCTGAAGAATTGACTAAGCGAACGCCTAGTCTGGTAAGCTGATGGATCTCCTGAGCCATCTTTTTTTTTTACTATCCTCAATGTGAGAAATACTACCCATGGAGAGTCGACTGAGAGCGTCGGCCACAATATTGGCCTTGCCCGGATGATAAAGAACACTCATGTCGTAATCCTTCAAGAGCTCTAACTACCTTCTCTGGCGAAGATTGAGATCTTTCTGGGAAAAGACATACTGGAGGCTTTTATGGTCTGTGAAGAATTCTACATGAACTCCATAGAGATAATGCCTCCAAATCTTCAAGGCAAAAACTACCGCTGCTAACTCAAGATTATGAGTAGGATAATTCTTCTCATGTAGCTTTAACTATCTGGAGGTGTAGGTTATGACCTTACCATGCTGCATGAGGACACAACCTAAACCCACTCCGGATGCATCACAATAGACTACAAAACTATCTGAACTATCTGGAATAGCTAGAACTAGAGCTGAGGTGAGTCAAGTCTTCAACTCTTGAAAGCTCTTCTCGTATGAATCTGACCACTGAAACTTAATCTTCTTCTGAGTCAATCTGGACATGGGAGATGCAATAGAAAAAAATCCCTCAACAAACCATCTGTAATAGCCAGCCAAACCCAAGAAACTCCTAATATCTGATGGAGATACGGGTCTGGGACCGTTTCTTACAGGCTCGATTTTCTGAGGATCTACTCTAATGCCATCACCGAAAATAATATGGCCAAGAAATGTTACAGATCTTAGCCAAAATTCGCACTTGCTGAACTTAGCGAATAACTGGTGATCCCTGAGAGTCTGAAGAACAATCCTGAGATGGTCTGCATAATCACGCTCTGTGCGAGAATAGATCAAAATATTATCTATAAAGACTATAACAAACATGTCCAAGTACTGCTTGAACACACGATTCATCAAATCCATAAAATATGCAGGGGCATTAGTAAGACCAAATGACATGACTAAAAATTTAAAGTGACCATACCGAGTACGGAAAGCTGTCTTCGAAATGTCACATTTTCTAACTCTGAGTTGATGATAGCCTGATCTGAGGTCTATCTTGGAGAAGTAACTGGCACCTTGAAGTTGGTCGAATAGATCATCAATCTTGGGAAGAGGATATCTATTCTTGACCGTGACCTTGTTGAGTTGACGGTAATCAATACACATCCTGAGAGAACTGTCTTTCTTGCGTACGAATAATACTGGCGCACCCCATGGGGAAACGCTAGGGCTGATGAATCCCTTATCTAAGAGATCTTTCAACTGATCTTTCAGTTTCTTGAGTTATTCTGGTGCTATTCTGTATGGCGGAATAGAAATAGGTTGAGTATCCGGAAGAAGGTCTATGCGAAAGTCTATTTCCCTTTTGGGAGAAATGCTTGAAAGATCTTCGGGAAAGATATCTGAGTATTCTTTAACAACAGGGACTATTTCGAGGCTGGGATATTCAGAACTGGAATCTTTAACATGCATGAGATAATACACACACCCCTTAGAAATCATTTTTCTTACCCGAAGGTAGGAAACAAGTTGACCCCTGAATGCTGAAATGTTACCCTTCCACTCTAGGACGGGCTCATTCAGGAATTAAAACTGAACTATCCTATTTCTGCAATGGACTATGGCATATCAAGAATGAAGACAATCCATGCCGAGAATGACATCAAAATCAGTCATCTCTAACTCCACTAAATCTGCTGATGTGGATTTCTGAGATATCATAACCGGGTAGTTCCTATATACCCGCCGTGCTATGATAGTTTTACCCACTGGGGTATAGATGGAGAAGGACTCTGATAGGACTTCGGGACTGATTCCGAAATCGCTTGCTATGTATGGAGTAACAAAAGACAAAGATTCACCTGGGTCTAGCAAAACAAAAATATGAACATGGAAAATCTATAATATTCCAGTAACGACATCAGGAGAATTTACCTGATCTTGCCAGGACTGAAAAGCATAGAGTCTGTTTGGGCGTTGCCCACTGGTAGCACTGGAAATGGCACCCTGCTGGTTCGGGCGACTTGACTGAGCTGTAGAATGATTTTGCTGAACCTGAAGACTTGACTACCGACACTCCCTAATCCTGTGGCCTGGCTTTCCACAACCAAAACAGACATCACTATCAACTCTGCACTTTGGCACTGGCCTGGCACTTTGTCTCTATTGCCATCTCTGAACTTTGGCACTGGAGTGCTGGCAGAGAAACGAGCTGGAACGGATGACTTGGAGCGAAACTGTGAACGATTTCCTCCATCTGACTTGGGGTGAGCAAAGTTGAAATTACCTGACCTTACTCTCTTGTTCTGTCTCTCCCTAGTCTTAAACTTCTGCTCTTCTACTTTCTGGGCATGGGTCATGGGTCTGGCTAAGGTCATATCACCTATCAACATCGCAGACCTACACTCATTTACCATGCTATCATTAACCCCTGACATGAACTTGCTCATCTTATCTCTATTGTCTACAACCACATGAGGAGCATACCTGGCTAGCTGAGTAAATCTGAGAGAATACTCCCTAACCATCATATTTCCCTACCTGAGGTTGATGAACTCAAGAACTTTGGCTTCCCTCAGCTCTTGGGGAAATAATCTGTCTAAGAAGGCTGTGACAAATTCCTCCCACTCGATAGGGCCTGTATCATCTAACCTCTCAGACTTCTACTATTTGTACCAATCATAAGCAATATCCTGTAACTGGTAGGAGGCTAACTTAGCACTCTCAATAGAAGTAACACCCATGATGTCAATGACCTTCTGGACTTGGTCAATGAACTCCTGAGGGTCCTCATCAGACTTAGACCCATTGAAAAATGGAGGGTTCATCCGGGTGAAGTCCCTAACCCTAAATGCTTTGGGATTGGCCAATGGATTGGCCGGAATGACTGGTGGCCATTCAGTCTGTGCAGCCATACACTGAGCAAGTGCGGTAAATGCGGCTCTAAACTCCGCATGGGAAACATGTTCGTCCAAAGGATCTTCGAACTGAGGAGCTGGATGGTTTCTTCTCTTTGGGGCCATGGTCCTGAATAAGAGAAGAATGGATTAAACTGAGAGTTTAACTTGTGATTATGCTCACTAGCATGTCATCAATAATGAAGAAACGGGACTGTTCCTAAAACATCTTATAGCCTCTCGCACATAAATGTGGCACGCAACACACCCATGTACAAGACTCTACTAGATATGGCTTTCATACTTCCTAGGACTCTATTGAACCTTAGGCTCTAATACCAAGTTATTAACACCCCGATTTGCTGAACCAGAATGCTACATGGTGCTCATGACCCCGAGGGACTACAAGCTAACCCATGACTGATATCTGTACCTGTATAATACAAATCATGATATAATAATGCGGAATACATAGAACTGTAAGGCCATAAGGTTCAACTGAATACAATTATGTGGGTGAAAATACCCAAAACAACTCAGTCTGAACATAAATCAGAAAGCCTCTAAACTATCTGAATAAGGAGTTGAAGGAATATGTCTCCAACTAACTCTATAAAAATAAACTGAAGAAATAAATAAATGAATCAAATCATATTGTCCTTGAATCAATGAGGATTCACTGTGTCTCTACGACTGGAATACTACCGCTAATACTGTGCTGGAGCTCGTGTCTCGGAACCTATGGTGTAACATGAAAAGAAAGCACCATATCGCAAATGCATCAGTACAACTGGAGTACTGAGTATACGAGGAAGGTAGGCTGAACATAAAGGGTTTCATACATGAACAAAACTGACTGACTAATATGAACGTGGGAGTGCAAACACATATATATAGAAACTGGGACCGTGAATACGTGATAGCATGACCTGTAAGCTAATACATGGTTTACTGATAACTGTCATGACTGATACTGAAACTGATAACATGGACAACTGTATTTGACAGTCCTGTATATACTAAAATCTGAAGAACGACCTGATTTCTTTTACTGAGACTTATACTGAAACTCTGGGAAGTAGTGTTTAACCGACATGCCCCATGTATGCCGTTATGGCTAAGCTGGGGTCCAATCTCTGCCCCGACTGGAGGGGTGTCAATACCGTGCCACGGGTAAGGATAGCCTGTGAGTGACCCTTATCTGGCGGGTACTCAATGAGAACGGTGGGAACCCTAAACTGACGAGTTAAGCCACTTCATCAACCCTAATCTGACGGGTTAAGATGTCTCAACCTATGCTAGCTACGTAGTTCTAGAACACAAGGATGACTAATAAGAATCATACCCTGAACTGGCAGATGAGTTCCTATCCTTGGGTTCACTCGGTGCTAACCTCTACTCCCATCTGGAGGGACTAGGCATGAATAACTGACTGTGTATGACTTAATCTTACTGAATTTTGTTGACTGGCAGAATGTTACTGATATCTAACAACTGACTAAGATCATGAGGTTTTCCTGAGTCACATGACTGACTGAAGTCTATGGAATCATAGATTGAGTTCGGATATCGTGAAACATGAGATGGATCTAGGCACACAGCTATAGTTTTCGGGTACAAGTATCCCCAGGACTCAATGGAAGGAAACTGACACACATGACTGACTTGATCATAAGAGTAGAGTCCATAATTTAGAATATCATAAGTAGAGATCTCATACTAAGCATGGTTATCAACAATGTATTTCATGGAAAGGATTTCATATCACATGGAAGTACTTGCACAATCTTAATATTATGTTTATTTCATAATTATATTGGCAACACATACCAATAGCATGGAAGTTCATGTGGATTGCATGGTTATCATACATCTTGTTCATAAGTAGGATTTGCAAGTAAACATAGCATAATCTCATAAGAATAGTTCATGAGTATTCCAACAACATTTACAAGGCACATTATCAACATAGAAGTCATTAGAATGTAAGGGCATATCATGAATCCTTCACTTAGTCACAATTTAGCTATATTGCATGATTTCTAGTTTCTTAGGCATTTTATCAAACACCTTAGATGCACATATTAAGCATAGGTGAAATCATCAAATTATACATCATGAACAACCAAATTTACATGTTTCTAACTCATATGATATCATGAAATTCAAAAAAAACATATAAAGATTCCATCTTGGGAATCACCGAATATCAACAACATGATCATCAACACCCAACAATATAGAAATCATACTTTATAATGAAAAAAGGGTTTTTGATCTTTATGGATGAAAGGGATCCATAAATCAACTCACGCATACCTTAGAAGGAAGATCCTTGATGATTTACGGAGGAATTTCCTTGAAATTGTATCTTCAAGCTTAGTTACGCAACCCTAGTTGTTTTTCTCTTTTTGTTCTCTTGGATGATGAGCTTTGAGATGATAATAGGGTTGTAATATGATTAGAATCTATATATTTCGTAGGGTTAAGTTTAGGGACGTGTAAGGAGTGTTAAAAGACTTAATTACCCTTAAAATAACTCAAAACAGAGTGTTTTTGGCACCTGGAACTGACTTAGGCAGCGCCCAAGTGATTGCCTAAGCTAGTTTGGGTGGCGCCTAACCAATCGCCTATGTTTGGGTTGGGCGGCGCCTAACCAATCGCCTATCCTTATTGTCTCTCACAAAAATGGGAATAACTTTTCGCTTGGGTATTGGATTAAGGCGAAATTGATATCGTTGGAAAGCTAATTCGATTCTCTACAATTTGGTGGGTCTAAATCAGCCAAAATACCATATTAAACTCAAGTTATACTCATTCAAAGATGACCCTTTCAAAATCGAACACTAAAACTTAATGGATTTAAAAACTCTTAGCTTGTATTACCTTAAGTGAGTCATATGAACATGCTTAATGCATCATAAGCTATCCTATCACTAGAATATTCTTTGTAAGTCATGTACTCAAGTATGAATCACAGGGTAGGAGATTTCATACGTAGGAATACTTATTCACTTCCTGACTTAGAAACATGCGGGGTATTACATCGTTAGTCCTAAAATCAAAGCAACAACCTCCATAATCGAACACATCCAAAATATCTATAAACTAATTTTTCAGAAATACAGATATACTCTCAAATTTTGACAATCAAAACTCCAAAAAAATTGAATTTGATCAGCTTAAAAAATTGATTTCGATCACTATTTTGTTCTATCAATTCAATTTACTATTGCATTATTTTTTACTCTAAATTCGTTTACAAATTATTCAAAATAAAATTACTAACGACACAAAAAATTTGAACGATGCATCAGTAATGGATCAAAAAAATTTCGAACAAAATAATTCTAACGGTTCAAAAAAAATTAATAATGATTTTTTTATTGATTTCATTAAATCGGATGAAATTCATATGAGAAAAAAAAATACTATGCTCAAATACCTTCAAAAACAGTGATTGTTGAATTTGCAACTGATGGTTGAATTCAAACAAATTATCCTAAAAAAAATACAGTTGAATTTGATTCAACAACATTAATAGTTTAATATGAAATTGATCGTTGAATTTGAATAAATTGAACAGAAAAAGATACACTTGAATTTGATTCAATAATAGTAATGGATGAAGTTCAATCTGATTGTTCAATTCGAAGAAATTGAATAGAAAAAGCTTCAATTGATTTTGATTTTTTTTGCATAAACACGTTATTGTGAAACTGGAATTTAAATTTTGATTACTGTTATTAACAAGTAACTGATATCATGTGATTTAAGAGGTTTAAATGGAAAAGAAATCTGCACATTTAATTCAAGGGTAATTATACCATATTTCTCTCAACAAATTTCAGTTAAATATGGGCAGTAAATTGATTTGTATTTGTATTTGTATTTATATTTTTATAGCAACAGTTTGTAAAAATATAAAATACAAGTTGCTACCTTAAGTAATTATGAAAGTGTTGCTATGAATCTCATAATTATGATCTTAAGTATATTATTTGTGAATTTTGCCCATTGAAATATTGTATATGGTGGCCATTCATTGTTCATTTATAACTCTTAATTTTCTTGAGTAATGGAGATTATTAAGAGTATGAGTTATAAGAAGATAATATGCGAGTTAAAGACACAAAATTAATAGACATTATTAGAATAGAAGTTATGACAATATGAAATGGTATGAGTTATAGAAATAACTTATAAAATAAATTATTTAAGAAAAATAAAAATACTTTAAAATAGATTATTGTGTTATTATTATATAGTGAAATAAAAAGACCAATGTCCAAAAAATAAGAAAAAAGATAAATGCAATTGGAGGCCGTAGAAGTAGGCTACATAAGCATATTTCTAAGCTAGTCGATTGCTTATATTATTATTAATTTTCGTAAGAGATTTACTATCCAGTAAAATGTCAAAAATTAATTTTTACCAGATGGGTCATTTCTGAAGAGCATAAGCAAAATAATTAGAAGATTAGTATTCCAAACTAACACAACAGATCAAAATTCTTTTACTATCTTTTTTACCAATATATATATATATATATATATATATATATATAATATACACACAAGTTTTATCCCCACTATAATTAAAATGTCACTAATGTACTTGACCGCGCTTCCCGCAGTCTGAAAAAAATTCTTAAGCTTTTGTCGATACGCATTCCTGCAAGTCGATCATATCTATATAACAAAGCTAGATCTATGAGAGGTAATGTGACATGTTTCTAAAGCTAAGAATAACATTTATTTATTTTTTCTCAATTTTGACATTTTTCTTAATAATTCCTATTTATTTCATTCAATTAATTACAATTCTCGTTTTATAATTTTTTTCCATACTCCTTTTGTTTATTTGCATTCAATTCAAAGAAAAATAAAAACATATTTATGACATTTTCTTCAAAAAATCATAATAAATATTTGTATATTGACTTTTCTTTTATTTTTAAACTCTCAGGCTTTTATCCTTTTAAGTTACCAATATTTAACTGTCAAACTTTTGGTCTCCCAATTCAATATATTTATAAAATCATTTCACCTTTTAGTAATGTTTATAACAATATTACTATTTCAAATGTGAATTGAAACTATAACTTTAAGTATGATCTCTTGGGACTGAAAATATATATTAATATAGATTAAAATGAAGAAATATCATAAAATTTTAAATTAAATATATGAGGATTTTAAATATGAGAAGGATTAGAGTTATGAATGTTACTAAGAAAATAAAAGAAAATAGGTGGTATGAATGTGAAAATTTTAAAGCTAATAAAGAAGAGAGAGAGGTAAATTCAATGGTATGTAAGTGCCAATTACTTGAGATTATATACCAATAAAATTTTCAAAATAAAATTAAAAAAGGAGATAAAAGAAAAAAAAATGCTAAGTCACAAAGATGTACATGATTTTAATTATAAATATATCTTGTGAAGTAGACATTAATTTCAATATTTAATTAAAAATTAAAAATATAATTTTATTCTTAAAAAATGAGAATGCTGACTATGTAAATGTGTATAAAATAGAACCATCAAGTGCATGAAATTTATAGACTTAATTGAAAAAACGAAGAAGAAAGAAATACAAAGTAGAAAAATAAAATAAAATTATAATATCGTGCTACTTGATTGTTAGCTTCAACACATTTCTTGAGTGCATATAACTGAAACAAAACAAAAAAGATCAATTAAAATTTTTTACATCCATAATCACAAAAATCTAAAAATTAAAAAGATAAAAATTTGAAAATAATACAATCCATCCACTAATGCAGAAAAGCTGTGAAATTGAAATTTTAAAAAAAAATTATTACCTATAATAACTCATAAATATAAAAGCTAGAAAATTTACTTTTAAAGAAAAAGAAATAAAATTACGTTTCTTAAAAAAAGATAAAAGATTAAAAAAATTATAGGTGTAGGCTGACACAGAGAGTGATACAATAAATTTTTTACCACAAAATAAATAAAATAACTACTCATTATGTAAATATTATCTTCCATATTCATTTCCTGCTATTTTTTTTTCTAATTAAATCAAATTTAGAATAAATTTCTCTCTTTTCTGACTCATGTTCTATTGCAAAATCTCAAAATATACGCTCTACTCATCAAAGATCACATGTTTTTTTTCACTCTTATTTTTACTCTTTATAAATTTAAAGAACAAATGAAAAAAAATATCCAACATATACTTACAAAAGGAATTATGATATCATGTCATTAAAGAGTATATATATATATATATATATATATATATATATATATATATATATA
>NW_025896065.1:407247-425969 GCF_002878395.1 Capsicum annuum
ATATATATATATATATAGATAGATAGATAGATAGATAGATAGATATCAAGTGTACGTGTGTTGCACGTATGCTTCATGTTAAACCATTAATCGATATAAAGATCAAATATAGGCAGCTTTATGCATCTAGACATACGGGATGTATCAATATCTTGATCATCTCCTATGACATGTATCATCACATAATAAATTAAAAAAAAAATAGTAATATATCATAAACTATAATAAAATATTTTGATTAAACCTAACATTTACATAAAAATTCTTCAAAGACCGATCGAACATTCATCTACTACCTGTAAACTACAACAAAATAATATGATAATCAAATATTAGAACAATACAATTAAACTCTAATCTTTACAAAAGAAATCATCAAATCTCGATCGAGGCGAACGTTACTATTGAATCTAACCTTAACACAAAAAATTCCTCAAAGTCCGATCAAACATTTATTACCAATAATATAGACTTCAGTAGAACAGAAAGTAAACAAAGCAATGTGATAATTGAGATATTAGAATAATATGATTAATTCTAATCTTTTTGCGATTATAAACATACCTCCCGAGCTCATCAAAAAAATAATTATAAGAATATCTCTGCCATCAAAATTTATGTTGAAGATATTATTATAAGAACATGTTGTTCCTATCCCTAATAGAATAGAATTTGTTCAAAATTGATTTCTAATATAATAGAATTTTTCTCTTATTATATCTTTTAAAATTTTATAATGAGTTAAAAAGTGGAGGGTTCCTAGAATTGATGGGAAATTAAAGTGTTCTTTAATAATATCCCGTTTTTTTTTTAAATATATTAAATATCTAAATATGGAAAAATAATTAAATATTTATACTTATGTATTTGAAACTATAGTTCAATTAGAATTTGTTACCTTTTATAAATTGGTAAAAAATATTAGGATTATAATTAAATAATAATTAATTAGAAAAAAATAGAAAAAAGACGATTTTGTCTATTGCACAGTCTTTTAATGAAGGGTAAAAAGTTCAAATAACTTTTTTAAGGGTCTTCACACTTTTAATAATATATATATATATATATATATATATATATATATATATATATATACACACACACACTTGAATGCATTCGTATTATATCATATAATAAATTAAAAAATATCACATTAAAAAGAATGAAATTTGATAACAAATTCATTCGATACATAATACATACAAATTTATACAAAATTACCTTTTCAAGGACAGCATCTCTTGAGTGACTCCAACTTGAGTGCTTTCGCAGTTGTAACATCGACACAAGTTATGAATTCAAAAAGATCAAAACTTCACTCACTCTGAGAAGATAAATTAAAATAAAGAAGACACAAATAAATTTCTTCAGTCCATAATACAAATAACATAAAACTATGAATACTTCTTTTGATTAGACAAACTACAATTATAATATAAAAAAAAAATTTGTTTTGATCATAAATAAAGAAATAATACTATGAAACAACAAATTATTTTTCTTATAAATTACTAATATATTTTTTATGGAAAGAACTACAATTATAATATGACGAAAGAACTTGTTTTGATCAAAAACAGAAAATAATACTATGAAATGATAAATATTTTTCATATTTTCAGATAACTTTTGGGATCTCTAATGAAAGAATAATAATATAGATGGGAGGGAAGATGAAAAGTGTAGAGTTTCACAATTAATATGGCCTAACAAAAAGAAGAGTTGCAATCATTCATTATTATATTTGTAAATGCTAATGATCTTAAAATTAAATGAAATAACTAATTGTTAGATGCGTATTAAAAATAGAAAAAACTTAAAAATTTGAGAAAAAAATAAATATGAATACTTGCTTGTGAGGCTGCCACATAGGACTGGCTAAAATTCTCCTTTAATATATATATATATATATATATATATATATACCAATAATGAGCAGATAGTAGATGTAATAATAAGCGGAAAATAATAAAAACATATATAATAAGCAGCTAGTAGATAATGAGTATAGTTAATAATAATAAATAGAGGTAGTACACAAATATAAGCCAGATATAAGATAAATAAGTAGCTAATGTATATATATAATAACTTAGTAATAAGTATATATATATATATATATATAATAATGCATATAACTAGTATACACTATTAAGCAGATAATATATATATATATATATATAAAAGATAGACAAATAAATATTATATAAAATAGACAGATAGATATATTAATAATATATAAACAAAAAATAATAATAAATAGTGACTAGTATATGTATAAACAATATAAGTCTAAGTATATATATGTTAGACACGCGAACATAGTTAGTATAATAAAATAAACAAGATATTAAAGCAAGTAGGTAATTTTTTAAGTTATTAAAACAGGTGAGTAATATTAAGATATTAACGCAGAATTATCGTGAGTTTGTTTTAATATGGTGTAAAGTCCTACTCAGTATTCTCTCCTTCGTTGTCCTTAGTCCAGTGTAAGTGTCCAAATCATAAAGGTCCAAGTATATTTTCTCCCAATATATATTATTTTGTATTTTTTGGTTTATTGATTTTTTTATACCCTGTTCATCTCTTTCTCTTCAGTTTTAGGTATTTTAGCAATCGCTTCTTTAATCACACCCCGAAAAAATAACAACAGTCCTTCTTTCAATATTCTTCGGACTCTCCAAGTCCCTAGGAATTTACAGATTAATCCATCGTTATTGCTAAAACATTGAGAGAATAACCATATACTAAGGGTATTTTTATAAGTAATTTACAAATTTTACAAGATCAGAAAAATTGTCAGAAAACCGCTGGTGATCCGGATCTTAATAATAAAACATATGTGAAAGAAAATATAAACTTAATTAATTCAAACATAATTTACAAACTTGGGAGAAAATTACAATGACCTATGTAACTACTACTTACATGCCTTAAGGAAGAAGTGAGGTTTTCCTTTCAGGAGTCCCCTGAAAACTTGACAGCTACCGGAAAATGAAGAACTAAGAAAACTTTTCACACTTTTCACACACTCCTCTTTTTTTATTTTTTTATTTTTTAAGTGACTTACAAACTTTGGAAACTAAGAACTTTAAGAAAAGCTAAGAACTTTATAAAAACTTTCTCACTCTTGATTTTTTCTCTCTTTGGTACATGTTTTTGTCTTTCATAAAGGGGGTATTTATAGGCATTTTTGGACTTCAAATCTTACTTTTTTGTGAATTTCAAATCCTTTGTAAAGACTTTAGCAAGACTTATCAACTTGGGTGGGCCCGACGGCTAATATCTTTCTTTAATTCTCCTTCGTTCATTTATTTATCTGATATTGCATACGTCTACTATTTTATCTTTTGTAGATATCATCATTGCTTACGTATCCAAATTATGTAAAGTCTCTGAGTTAAACTCCATTCTTGAATCATCGTTTGCATTTGGGTCTTGGGCAAATTGATCCATGGCTGAGTTGTATTCTCGTTCATATTTATCACTGTCTCCGTCTGATAATCCTAGTCTTGTTCCAGTTCTTGTCCCTTCTCTTAGAATTAAAGGAATTCTTGGTCTTTGTTCTGGTGGTTCTGGATTCATAGATATCTCCTTAGGCGATTGCTCTGCTAATAACTTTTTTAGTGAGTCTGCTATTATTTTTGCTATTTTTTTTTTATTCTTCTTTTTTCTTAATGGAAAAACCTACTTATTTTGAGAAGAACTTCCTTCATCTATTGTCTGAGTACTTGTGATTTTAAAACTAGTTGGGAATATTCTCCCTACATTTTTTGGCAAAGTGTCTGCCATCAACGGATTTGATGAGTCTTTACCAGATACCGTTTGAGCTGGACTAGATGTATCATTACCCGATACAATGGGTCTTGCTGCATTCATTGGGGAATGCACACCCATTAACGGATTTGAGAAGTCTTTACCAGCTACCGTTTGAGCTGGAATAGATGTATCATTACCCGATACAGTGGGTTTTTCCATTTTTAAAGAAGATGGAGAACTCTTTGGCTGGGTCTCATAAATTGGCTGAGTCTATTGTGAAATTTCAAAATGAAGGATTTTTATACGGTCTTGTAAAATTCTTATATTTTCTAACATCTTTCCTTTTTCTTTTATAAGGTTTTCATTATATTATTTCAAAACTTCATTAGCTTGATTCAGTCTTTGAAAAGCTCCGATCATAGAGGAACAATGATCACAAATATAATTTTGTCTGTGTTTTTGTTAATATTATATTGAGGAATTTTTTGTGTTTCTGGTCTTAAAGCTAGAGTACTAAAATAATTTGGTCCCAGATTTCTTCGGGCATAGTCTAGAGTTCCTAAGAGATCATAAAAGCCTTTATAAAGAGGTGTTCTATAATCTTTTATGGCATCCATTACCTCTATCCAAGTCTGAACACTCCTTGCTGCTGTCCTCTGAGAACAACATAGAATTTAAACTTTAGAGTAGTATTATTCTCAGTAAAATAGTAACTTAATGCATTTAGAACTGAAATAAAATGATTAATGTCACTTTTATTATAAGCTATCCCTAAATTGTCTAGTGTACATATCTGTGGCTTATCCACTTGTTCGTCTGGCTTTCGTTTGAAAGTTAAGTTGGATGGTTCCTAACATACCAAGTTGTGAGGTCCAAAAATTATTCTATCTAATTTTGGCTGTTCTAGCATCGTAAGTGTTCTGAAACGAGTGTTACTCATTAGTGTCTTTAGATAGTCTTGGGATGATGAGGCTTCTGCCTTGCCTTTTCCTTTCCTGTATTCATACTGAAACAAAAATCGTTAGTTGTCTTCTTTAATTAATCTACTTAATTGATCTGCTAAGTTATTATCTTTTCCTTTAATATGTTCTAAAACAATATTATAGATTGAAGTAGCATCTAGGAAATTCAACCATCTCCTTTTACTACTATTCTTATATTTTATTTTCTAATAAAAATTTACTATAGCTTCGCAGTTTGTTCTTACTAGTATTTCGGGCTTCTTTAATATATAAAGTTTAAAACTATTTAAATCATAAATTACTGCTAGTGTCTCCGCATCTATGCTATTTAATTTTCCTTTTTCATTATACTTTCCACTTGAATAAGCACAAATTTTTTCATCCTTTTTGTCACTATATTTGTTAGGTTTTGCTTTTAATACTGCTTCCCATCCTTGAAGGCTTCCATCTGTCTCGACTATTAAATAATCTGTTTCTAATGGTAATGTTAAGTTTGGAATGTCTTGCATCATGCTTTTAAGTTGTTGGACTAATTTTATGTCTTCAGTAATAAAGGATTTTTGACCTGTCGATCCTGTTTTAGAGTATAGTGGTCCTGCTATTTTCCTAAATCTTTGATGAAAGCTCCAGCATAATTTAAGAGTCCTAAAAATTTTTGTAAATCCTTAGTCTTGTCTAATTTATCTGGCGTTTTTAAAACTTTTTTAGCTATGTGTGGTTGTAATTTTATTCTACCATCTCCAATAACTACTCCTAAAAAATTAATACTATTTTTACATAATTCCATTTTCTTTCTACTTATTATTATTCCATTATCTACAAATAATTTAAAAATTGTTGTAAATGTCCTAGATGTTCTCTCATATTATTACTAAAAACTAAAATATCATCTACGTAAACTAATACAAAATTTTTATAGTCTCTAAAAATACTATCCATTTTTCTTTAAAAAATTGGAGGAGCCATCTTTAATCCAAACGACATGACCAACCATTCAAAATATCCTTCTGGACATGTGAAAGCTGTCCATTCTATACTATATTCATGCATTTTAATCTGCCAATATCCATATTTACAATCAAATTTACTAAATATTTTTCTTCCTTGTATTCTATTTATCAATTCTTTTTTGTCTGGTAACTTATATCCATCCATTATAGTATTATCATTTAGTCTTTTGTAATTTACTAGTTTAGATGTACACGCCTTGCGCGTGTACCTCATTTTAATGAGTTCGAACATTACATTAAATAGGATATTTATTTAAATAATAAAGATGAATATAATGATTAAATTTAACATCTTTTGAGTATGTAAAAATGGAGAATTTATTTATTAAACCTAATCTTTATTGAAAATATTTTTAAAAGTCGATCGACATTCATCAACATCAAAATAATACAATTAAATCTAATCTTTGCACACAAATTTTTTTTCAAAGTCGCCTGACACTCATCTACCACCTGTAAACAATAACAAGATAATATGATAATAGAGATATCAAAATAATACAACTAAACCTAACCTTTACATAAGAAAATTTCTTAAAGCCGACCAACATTTATATATCACCTATAAACTGCGACAAAATAATACGATAAAGGTGATATCAAAACAATACAATTAAACTTAAATTTTACATACAAAAATTTCTCAAAGCCGATCGAGATTCATCTACGCACTATAAACTACCACAAAATAACAAACTGTAATACCCCACATGTTTCTAAGCTAGGAAGTGAATAAGTATTCCTACGTATGAAATCTCCTATCCTGTGATTCATACTTGAGTACATGACTTACAACGAATATCCTAGAGATAGGATAGCTTATGATGCATTAATCATGTTTATATGAGTCACTCAAGGTAATACAAGCTAAGAGTTTTTGAATCCATCAAGTTTTAGTGTTTGATTTTGCAAGGGTCATCTTTGAATGAGTGTAACTCGATGTTAATGTGGTATTTTGGCTGATTTAGACCCATCAAATTGTAGGTAATCGAATTAGCTTTCCAACGATACCAATTCCGCCTTAATCCAATACCCGAGCGAATAGTTATGCTAATTTTCGTGAGAGACAGTAAGCATAGGCGATTGGTTAGGCGCCGCCCAACCCAAGCATGGGCGATTGGTTAGGCGCCGCCCAACCCAAGCATAAGCGATCACTTGGGTGCCGCCTAAGTAAATTCTAGGTGTCAAAAACACTCCGTCTTGAGTTATTTTAAAGGTAATTAAGTCTTTAAATACTCTTAACACGTCCCTAGACTTAACCCTACGAAATATATAGCTTCTAAACATACTGCAACCCTATTTTCATCTCGAAGCTCATCATCCAAGAGCACTAAAGGAGAAAAGCAACTAGGGTTGCATAATTAAGCTTGAAGATCCAATTTCAAGGAAATTCCTCCGTCAATCATCAAGAATTTTCCTTCTAAGGTATGCGTAGTGTTCATCCACGGATTTCTTTCATCCGTGGAGTTCAAGAATCAATCTTTAAAATACAAAAGCTTGGTTGATTGTGGTGATAAGATCATACCCATGTTGATACTTGTTTGTTTTTCTCTTTTTCATTATAAAGTATGATTTTTATATTATTGGGTGTTGATGATCATGTTGTTGATATTGGGTGATTCCCAAGATGGAATCTTTATATGTTTTTGTGAATTCATGATATCATATGAGTTGGAAACATGTAAATTTGGTTGTTCATGATGTATAGTTTGATGAATTCACCTATGCTTAAGATTTGCATGTAAGGTGTTTGATAAAATGCCTAAGGAGCTAGAAATCATGCAATATTGTTAAATTTTGACTAAGTAAAGGATTCATGATATGCCCTTACGTTTCAATGACTTCTATGTTGTTAATGTGCCTTGTAAATGTTGTTGGAATACCCATGAACTATTCTTAAGAGATTATGCTATGTTTACTTGCAAATTCTACTTATGAACAAGATGTATGATAACCATGCAACCCACATGAACTTCCATGCTACTAGTATGTGTTGCCAATATGATTATGCAACGAACATGATATTAAGATTGTGCAAGTACTTCCATGTGATACGAAATTCTTTCCATGCAATACATTGTTGATAACCATGCATAGTATGAGATCCCTACTTATCATATTATAAATTATGGACTCTACTCTTATGATCAAGTCAGTCATGTGCATCAGTTTCCTTCCATCGAGTCCTGGGGGTACTTGTAGCGGTAGCATTCCAGTCGCAGAGACACAGTGAGTCCTCATTAATTCGAGAACAATATGATTTGATTCATTTATTTATTCTTCAGTTTAGTTTTATGGAGCTAGTTGGAGACATGTTCCTTCAACTCCTTATTAAGACAGTTTAGAGGCTTTCGGATTTACTTTCAGATTTACGTCCAGATTTAGTTGTTTTGAGTATTTTCGCCCACCTGATTGTATTCAATTGAACCTTATGGCCTTATAGTTTCATGTATTCCACATTATTATATTATGATTTGCAGTATACAGGTACAAATATCAGTCATGGGTTAGCTTGTGGTCCCTTGGGGTCATGAGCATCGTGTAGCATTCCGGTTCAGGAAATCGGGGTGTTACACAAACTAATAGAGATATTATGATAATTCAATTAAACCTAACTTTTACCTAAAAAAATTTCAAAGTCGACCCACATTTATCTAGCATCTATAAATTAAACTAAAATAATAGGATAATAAATATATTAAAACAATACAATTAAACCTAACTTTTACTCAAGAAATTCTTCAAAGCCAACCGACATTTATCTACGACCTGTAAAGTATAAAAAATATATATAATAGTGATCTCAAAGCTTCAATTTTGATCCAACTAATTCTTGTTTGAGCAAAAATTTTGACCATAAAGAATGATTTTGGATGAAAATAAAGAATATATATATATATATATATATATATATATATATATATACATATGTTGAATTCTATTATGCTGACAAAAAACATTGAAGAGGTTGTGGGTTAGGAAATCAAGCATCCACCATCTGGACATGAAATCGAATCAAGTTAGATGACCATCAATCATATTCTCCCAATAGGCAAACCGATTTGTTCTTTAGTTTAACATACATCTCAATATTTATAGAAGTATTTCTTGAATAGAGTCCTATCTATTTTAGGAGTATTTTTCTAACTGAAAATTAGAAAGAGAAATATTAATTAATTCTCCTACCATATATTTTAGGAGTCCATATATTTTAGGAAGTCTAGTAGAAAGGAAAATATTAATTAATTCTCCTACCATATATTTTAGGAGTCCCATATATTTTAGGAAGTCTAGTTAATATAATAAAATATAATTAAATAATAAATTAAAAAAATAGTGAAAAGACAGTTTTATCTAAAGAAGGGTTTTTTAATAAAGGGTAAAAATTTCAAATCACTTTTCTAAGGGTCTTCACATTTTTAATATATTATAGATTACCATTCTAGCTTTTCCTCTCACTATTTCACTATGGTTTCTTACTATGAAAGCTGCTGACCTATGTCTTGAGACAGATCTTCTAATTATTCCTAATTCTAGTAGCTCTTTTATTTGTATTTCAAAGTCTTTAAGGTCTTCATTTGTAGCTTCTATAGATGCTGTTTTTATAGTATATTCTGGATTAATTATTTCTAATTTGCAGGTAATTTGATTGGAGTCCCAATGTTGCAAGGGTTTTTCTCCAATTATTTCTAGCTTATCTAGGATTTGTATTATTTTCTCTAAGTCTTTTTGTTCTTTTATTATTCCTATCTGTTGTATACCTTTCTTAAAATTGTATAATTCTGTATCCATTTCTATTAAAGTATGATCTTTTTCTATTTCTTGTACTACTAATAAATCTTATAATTCTTCATACATTGTTGCCTTTTTATTATCATTACATGTACAATTTTCTCCTTTATCACATTCTAGTGATATTTTGGATTTTATATGGTTATCTAAGCTTTCCTCTGGCTTATCCTTTAGAAGGCAATATTTAGTTAAAGTAGATTGTGTCTGTACTGGCGAGTCAGTGATATTACTAACGAATATTACCTAATTTTTTGTAACTAGACATCCTCCATTATTTTGTACCATAAAATCTAATCCTAACACAAAGTCTGCTTTTATGTTTAAATCTCTAACTAGTATTTCACTAAGTATATATGATGGTTGGTAGAATTTTTCACAAGTATTAATAAAACTTATTTTTGCTTTTGGTATATAGTTATATAGGTATTGTATGTTCCGTCCATTTGCATGGATTCTTGAGGTTTTGGAAAATTTTAATTAATTTTGCTAGTAAAATTCTACTATTTAAAATGCTCCTTGTACATCTTGAATCAACTATAGCTAAAGTCTCGAACTCATGGTCTCAAATTTTTATTCTCTCTAGAACCTTGACTGTACTAATTTTCTTTTCTTCATTACATACCATTCCTTCAAATGGTACATTCATAGATTTTTTAACTTTATTATTTTCAATAGATGTATTTAATAATTCTACCTCTACTAAGTCTTCTTCCTTAATTATATCTTTACTGTATATTCTTATCTCTAATCTTTTTGGTCTTTCTTTTAATTCTAATATTCTATCTTCTGTTGTTCTGATTATTGGTTCCTTGTTGTAAAATTTATTTAAATTACAGGTTGATTTCGGAGTTTCTAAGATTTCTGATGCTTTCTCTATACATTTTATGCATGCTTCCTTGTAACATTTCCTGCATTTTGCCCTTTTATTTTTATATGAAAACCATTTACAAAAACAACATTGATTACTGTCTAATCTTTTTATTTCTTCAAATTTGTGTTTACATTCTTCTATCAGATTTACTAAATCATAATAGTGTGTGACTAAGTGATAGTCTGTATTATTGACTAAGTGATAGTCTGTGTTGTTCCTTCTAGTCCTATTTCATTTATAAATTCGTCTTCTCCAGAGTCTGAAGAATCAGAATTATCCTTTTCTTCTTCAAAAACTTCCATACTTTCGATAGAGTATATACTTTCATTATCTGACATATATTCATCTACATTTATCAAATTCTCATTCACATCCTCTATTAATTGTGCATTTCTAGATCTATTATTATTTCTTTTTGGACAAGTGTTTGCTAAATGCTCTATACTTCCACAAGTAAAACATTCTAATTTATTCTTATAGGTTCTACCAGAGTTATATTTTCTCACATGTTTATTCTTATCTAAGTATGGTTTTCTCGTATTTGATCTCCTCAAGTAATATTTCTTCTTAGGGTGATAGTCTTTTTATAATCTTGGTCATAATGTTGAGTAGTATATATGGTCTTACAAAAATCTGTATCACTTCTTTTTAATCATTTTTTGTATCTGTATATTTGTACATTTTTCTTGTAACATTCCATTACATGTTGTATTCTTTGTCCTATTGATCATGGGTTGTTTGGGATTTGTATTACTCTTTCTCTTTTAAACCATTTTTCTTCTACCTCTCTTCCTAAAGCTCCTGGTAATTTATTAAATAATCTAGCTCCTAGAGTCTGATCAAATGAGTTTCCACTAATTGTACAATAATAAAAGTAATCATTTAAAAATTCTTTAATTCTTGACCAATGATTAATACTTAATTGTTCTAAATATTTTAAAGCTCTTTGTTGTAATACTACTAATCCACTATTGGGATCTTGGCCTGTTAGTAGAGTATGTACTTTATTTACAAAATTGTATGGATTTGAGCCTAGTTCTACTAATTCTTGAAAGTATTGTGGGAATATTATTTTATAAGCTTCCCAAAGTGCTTTAGTATTTTCTCCTAGAAATGTTTCTAAATATCTATACATAATTTACGCATCTGGTTCTTGATTACTTTGTATATGTTGTATGTAGTCTGCTACAACTACATTTTTCCATATGTCTATTACATGATTCCATGCCTGAGGGTCATAGGCTGGCAAGTTTAAAATTTTTCCTTTATTACTTCTTTCTTGTAATTTAATAGGTTCTTCTATTGACATTCTTTTTCCTCTAGGTTTTATGTCTTGTTCTGTGAGAGTGTTTGGGTTTCTTCTAAATACTCTATGTCTTGGTGAATTTTCTATTGTTAATGGTACGTTTTGCATACCGGTTGTTCTTTGGAAAGGGCTTGAGGAACTTATTGAGCTTTCCATAAATTCCTTTATACTTTCTTCTATACTATAATTTGATTATTCGTCTTCACCTTTTAGTTCCACTTTACGTGTATAACCATAATTATGTATTCTTAATTCACATTTTATAAAATGTTCTTTCATTTCTTCAAGTTTTAATTCCCTAATTTACAACCTGTACATTTAAATACGCTATTGCTATTTATTTCATATAGGACTTCTGCTTTTATTATAGCTTTATTTACTTCAAAACCTTCTTCTAATATTTCTATGTTCATAAAATTAGTATTTTTCACATTCTTCAATTTCTTCACCAGTTTCTTTTTCATTTGTCTATTGGTAGTCTGTTAATCTTACTGAAGCTTTTTCTTTACTGTTTATATACATTAAATGATCGGTTGACTTTAGTATTTCTTTTTTAATAAATATTTCTAAATTCCATTCTAATCCTGCGTATTTTTCTAAGTTTATTTTTAGGGGTTTTAGTAATTCAATACCTTTATTTCCCATTAAACTTACTACATCATCTATCTTTAGATTAAACTTTATACTACTATTAGTGGCAAGTTTTCCTATAAAACCTACACATTTAAGTAAATTATTTCCATTATTCATTTCTTCATATCCTTTAGTTTGTACACCTATTTTAACATGCTTTCCCAATTCTACGGTATTTATCATATAATTTGGACTACAATAAAAAAGTCCTCCATTATTAGTCATGTGTACTTCAGTTATTCCTATTATAGATCTTTCTGTGTTTGACCATCTATTATCATATATTGTGATTAATACTTTAGTTCCTAAATTTTTTTCTAGTTAAACCTTTTATGTCAATTACTATTAATCCCATATGCATAAGATTCATATCTAATTTCATGATTTCTTTTAAAGAGTATAAGCTTATTAAATTTATGCTACAACTATTTTCTCCAATAACACATATCCGTTCTTCTCTATAATGCCTATATAGTTGTGCTTTTGAAAATATTTCTTCATTATATAATGTTTTAGCATTTAATAGTTTTAATTTATTTTGTTCGATTAATTGTATTTCTTTATCTACGTCTATTACTTCTTCTAACTGTTGTCTTGAAGTCATTCTGGGTTTATTTATTATTTTTGATAGCACATTATTTATTAAACTATTTTGGATAAAACTTGATCTTTGTCTTGTAAAACTTGATCTTTTTCTACTTGGGGATACTGAAAAAAGGTCCATGATTTTGTCTTAGTTGGTATAGTTAGTTTTAGCTTCTTTTAATTCTTTTTGAGGGGTTATTTCTATCTTTTTAGTTGTTCTATTAATTCTTCTATATTTTTATCTTGACTGTCTTTTTCTAGGGTTTCTTTTTCTAGGTTCTTATTCAGTTCTAATAGTAACAAAGTTATAATATTATTTTGTTTTATGATTAACGAGTCTGCTTTTCCCGTGGTTGATGGTCTGATAATCCTTCGGGATTTGATTGGATCTATGCTGCCTTTTTTAATATTGTTAGATAAAGTTTATCTTGGAGTATATCATTCATGAGAGTATTATATTTTTTATTTTATTAATTTCTTTTTGTGCTTCTTTTAATACTAGCCTTATTTCAAGATTTTCCAAATTACCTTTGTCTTTATTAATTAAATCTTTGAATTTCTTTTCTAATTCTGCTTGTTGGTTCTTTAAGAAATCAAAATTTAATTCTATTTTATCTAACAATTTTTTTTGTTTGTTTTACAGGTCTTCTAATATATCTAGAGTTTTTAATATTTTTGTATTTTCTTGTTGAGTCTTTTCTCCTAGGTTTATTATAAAATCTGTAATAGTATTTAATTGTGGATTTTTTCCATGTAAAGTATGTTCTCCGTTGTTAAAATTACATGTAATAAGAGAATTATCTTTAAAACGTCTATATTTCTTTTCAGCTGGGATTGTTAGATCTAAATATTCTAGCTTCTTTAAATTATCTATTTTTATACTACTATTCTTCTTTATCCTAAAGAGGGTGTATTATTACTATACTTTTTTCTAGCTGTTTATATTCTAAAATTCCTATAGTTTATACAATAGCTAATACTTTCTAATCTACTCTAGAAAAGGAAACCTTAGAAATAGACAGTCAAGATAAAAATATAGAAGAATTAATAAAATAACTAAAAAAGATAGAAATAATCCCTCAAAAAGAATTAAAAGAAGATAAAATAACTATACCAACTAAGCCAAAATCATGGACCATATATATATATATTATCGTCCTTTTATGTCGTACAAGGAGAGGGTCTAACACCAAATCACAAAGATTGATTATAAACCACAACATCTAGATCACTCTTTACGTACATGATAAATCATTAGTATGATCTATACTTGTGTGTCAACGATAAAAAAGTACAGACCTCCAATCGTCACATTTCTGCCAGCCTTATTATATAAATGAATTGGACCCCTTGAACTCTTTCATATTCTTGTCTTTATCCATTTTTCTTTTCATTTCAACGCAAAAAATGTCCCAGTCATCTCAAAAATTTAAAAAGATTTATATTTATCATTGAGATAATCCTGCTATCTTGAAGACATCGCGCCGGCGAGAATTCAAGGCAAAAATTTTACAACTCTACAGATGAAAACATTTGTTTTTAATAAATAATTACGCACTGATAACTATGCACGAGGTTTTATGTCTATAGTAGAAGCAGATACAAAATATTTCATTGTGTTTTCATACATTTCTATTTTCAGATTTGTCATATTCTCTCACTTCGAATATTATTGTTATTCGCGTTTTAAAGATCTCATGCTACAGAAAATGAGGATACTAATGTTGAGGTTGGGCAACATATTATTCTAATTCTTCCTATAACATTCATCAAGAAACAATAGAGGATGCACGACTATTTGTAATATTATAACTAATGAAGATAGAATTTATACCGAAAAAATGAGAGTAAAATGTATTTCAGAAATACATAAGGGGTGAAAATAACTTTTTAAAATTTACTAATGGACCATGACCCACAAATTTTCTCCAAACCCTAAAAAATAAATTAAGAAAGAAAATCGTGTCTGTTTTCAATTATGTTTTTAGGGTGTCTCTTTTACCAAATCTTCTCAAGCAGGTACACACACAAACACACACACACACAAACACACACACACACACACACACACACACACACATATATATATATATATATATATATATATTAGTGTACGTGTGTATAACGTGAATATTATCAATTTGAATATTATAATAAATATTTGAAGATCCTCAATATCATTGTATGCATAATAATTTTATTTATTTTTGATTTCCCAATCAATATAGAACCCAAATGGCACCAAACTAATTACAGATTATCGTTGAGTAGAGCTCATTGCTGGGTGGATGGGTGGGTGGGTAGCGCTCCCTACCCTCACATACCAAGATTTTTTTTCACACCTAGCTTGCACAATTGTAAGTAGACAAAGCAATAATGAATTAACTTAAAAATATATTTAATTTATTTAAAGAGTATATTTTATAAAATATTTTATGAAAATTATCATAGTTTCATTGTCTTCATTCTGAATTAAAATTATTATATTTTGTTTAAACATGTAAATTTAGAAAATGATATTTTATTTAATATTTTTTGAAATATACTACCACAATTCTTAAAAGATTGTCAAATAATATGAAATAGAAAATTTGGCACTTCTTTTTAATATGTGAATTAAAAGTTCATCTTTCAACTTCTTCATCTTGATACTCTCCGAAACCCCACAAATGGTAGTTGGAAGAACACCAAGTTAGAGAGAAAAGAATATCAGATAATATTTAATTAGGAAGGGATAAAAGTAAGAATAAATTTTTATCTATTATAAAGTATTTTAATAATGGATTAAAAAAATTAAATTTTATACGACATGCTTAATTTTAATTTAAACTCTATAAAATCGCCAAAAAGTCATGAAGCTATTTGTAGCATGTTGCTAGGTAGCAACATTCACTTTCTCAGAGTAGTTATGATTCCTTGAAAGATGTTGCATCGCTTGAACACTCTGCTATACCGTATAATATTTGTTGATTGATTAAAACAATATACAGAGAAGGGAAGTAGACAACTCCTCGCAATGTGCACAATAATAACCGTATGTTTCTTGTAGAAGAATTGTAGAAATTCTTTATTTATATAAGATAAAATTTTAATTGATTTAAAGTGCTAAAATCCATATAGATCTTGAAGAACTTGTGGGAATGAAGTTGGCAAACATTAACATTCATCGACTGCTCCATTTTTCTTGAAGATCCATCAGATAAGTCTAATAAATTTTGAATGGATTTTTCACAAAAAAAGAATTTTTTTTTTTTTGAATGGATTTCCCATTCGTTTAGGAGAAGCTGAACATATTTAACTCCCTGTGACGCTTCAAGCTCAGCGTTCACAGGAAGTGCTGCCGTGGCTCCGACAAAGGCATCATGCACTTGTTGCATATATCAGAGTAGTTAGCAAGCCTTCAGAAAAAAGGTTTAGGTACCAAAATAGATTTTCTGAAATTCACGAAAATAGACTGATATGCGATGAACAGTTTAGACAAGGAAAGGACTCTGGTAGGGGTAGATCAAGGGTATGACTGATAAAACTATTTCTCTAGATCTCCTAAATTTTGTGGCCTCAAAAATTTAAATTCTAAATTTTATAATTTTCAACTTCATTTGAAGATTGTGAAATACGTCTAAAGAAAAAAAGTAATAATGAAATGAAAAGACTTTCTGATTTTTACTAGAAATATTTTAAAACTTTGAATTAAATAACTAAAACTTCGTATTAATATATAAAGTTTTAACAATAACATCCAAATTAATGTATTGCAAATAAATGTCTATCATTTTATTCGCTAGAATCAATTATTGCTTTTATTAATAATCGTATTACTATATGAAGTTAAATATTATGTGTCTTTAAACATTCCATAAATTTAAATAAAAATTAAAACATAGTTTAAGAAACACTTTATTTTCATTGACTTTTCTTCCCTCAAATGATTTTCCAAACCCCCAAATGAGAATTCTTTTCTTTTCATTGACTTTTAAAATTGGTTTTATTATAATATTTTGTAGTTATTTGTTTTAACCTTAGTAATTCTTGCATATTTTTATTAAGAAATTCTGTGTATTTTATATCTTTATTTTCCATGTATTTGTCTATATTTATTTTTATCTGTTTTTCTAGTAACTTTATGTTTCTCATATCTTTTTCTAAAAATTCTATGTAATTTATCATGGTAAGTATGTGTTGGGTTCTGTCTTCTAGAATGAATTATAAATTTTCCATGTGGAATGTCTTAGATTATGACCGACCATTGCGTAGAGTATCTAATAAGCTTTCCAACGATATGTGGATCATCCAAAACGGACACCCGAGCGACGAGTTATGAACATTCTAATCAAACCGTGAATAGTAGTGAACATTAAAATGTGCCGGAAAAAGTATTGAGGCCTGACATATTTTTTCTCCAACTTTAAATGATTATAAATACTTGTACATAATGATCTGGGTGATCTACTATATATCAATGGAAATCTCTACGAGTCCTCTTTCTAATGAAATTGGTTTCATCCAATTTGTCTATCGGAGCAAAAAGTTATGGTCAATCTACTTCAGCTTATCAAAAGTGAATTTTTGGGTCAACTTCAAACTTTCATAACTCCTCGTACACAATGATCTGGGTGAGATACTATATATCAACGGAAATATATGAGAGTCTTCTTTCTAATGAAATTGGTTTCATCCAATTTAGATATTAGAGCAAAACGTTATGGTTGATCTACTTCAGACTATCAAAATAGTCCACCAAAGGACAGATTTGAGAATTATTTGATTTTTTAGGGGCATTTTGGTCATTCCCCCTCACCCAAAATCCGTCCAAACCCTATATTAAATCCTATTAGAAGCATTATATATTATATTTCATCAAATTCCCTCAAAAAGAAAACCCTAAGCTCCTACATCCAACTTCAAGAACCTCCAAAGTTCACCATTAATTCTGCAAATTTATTCAAGATTCCAAGTTCCTAGTTCAAGAACTCCAAGAACCATTATTCAAAGGCACGATTAAAATCTTAAAAACGAGTGAACAAGGAATTATAATCCTCAAAGAATGGGTGAAAACTAAGCATACTTTGGGACAAAATCAACCCCTAAGCTAAATTGGAGTTTTGGGTCCAAATGAAGAAATTCAGGCATGAATTCAAGAAATTCTTACATTTTTCTTGAAGATAATCGCGATATACGATGATAATTAAGCTCGTAATTAACCCCCATGACCAATTTTGAGTTATTGAAAATATACTACAAACCAACTAAGACTCTTAGCACGATATGGATGAAAAAAATAAAGGACTCCTAAGAATGTCACATAGCCTCCCAAAGCTAGGAAATGAATGTCAACATTTCGATCTGTATGACTTTGTTAGACACTTGCTCTTGTATCAATAATATCGGTGAAACCTAGCTCTAATATTAATTCGTCACGACCCAATTTCTGAGTCATGATGGCACCTACCATATCCCACCGGTAGGTAAGCCAATACCTTAACCCAGAGATATTGCAATGGGTTACCTTGGTAAGAACGTTCAACTTGGACCCTATATGTGAACACAATATATAAAAATAATATTTCACAACTATGGACAACCGATATTCAAACAGAAATTCTACGACCTGATAGTATCAATACAAGAGCTTCTAAACTTGACAAGAGGAATTTACAATCTCAGAATCTAAAGTGTCTTAAATAATCTCATATAGTTTTTTTGAAAGCAAAATACAAATAAGGATAGAGGGAAAAGAGGGCAATTCTATAAGCACAAGACAAGGAAGTGATAAATTGTCATCACAGTTTCACCTATGCTCTATG